>NC_080190.1:136600326-136903356 GCF_030028045.1 Hippopotamus amphibius kiboko | reverse complement strand
TTGAACAGAATATAAAATATAACCACTGAACTATAATCAATTAAATGACAGAAAACAAAAAGTAATCTCAAAAGTATAGCTCAGTGACAATTAGGTGATAGAACTGAACTATTCACAAGGAACAAAACAGTCTTCTACAAGCAAGAGCTTACTTTTCATTGTCCCACCCTCACTTCAATCCCTGTCCATATTGCTGTAGTTTCCAGCAAAAAGAGAGCCAAAAGGAATTTACTAAGTATCTACAAATCTTGTTCTGAGTCTTTTTTTAACATCAACAATGGCAAATAACATTTGAAAAGTAAAGACTGAACTTCATACTGACAGAATGATGAAAAAAGATGCCCTAATTTAAAACAATATATTCTGCCACCTAGTTTATGACAAGCTTAATATAAATATTAACAAAATAAAGTCTTTCTAACTCTAAAATTCCATGAATCAGAATCTCGATCCTACATGTCACTGTCATACTAGCCACGTACATTCCTGGAAAACTAATTTGCAGTATCAATGAATGAACCTACTCATCTTCAAGCTCACTTAACTTTGCACTGTGATTACAGGCAAGGGAATTTAGACACTTCTGCATATAAGGAACTAGAAAAATAAACCTTTTCATCTGGAAGGGGGCAGATACTGGTACTGAAGGACTTACAACTTCTGGACATAGTCTAACAAGAAGACTTCAATAACTCATTTATACTTCATGGGCTTAAAAGAAGAGAATTCCAGATAGCTTACCTCATGTTATAATAGATGTTCAAGAACAAAGAATTTTCTTTATCCTTGACATCTTCAGTACCAAGTGTGGAAACTAAAAAACTAACATTAATGTTGGCAGATCATATCATTAATTTCTTTTCCATTGCATTGGTTTTAAAGATTTATGCTTATCTTTAGCACACTGGGGTTTCACCACAACATATCTACTTAGAAATGTAGGTTTATTTTTCCTGTTCAGGATCTATGATTCTTAAATCTGAAGATTCATATCTTGCATCAATTTTGGGGGGTAAAAAAGTCTTTAAAAAGTACCTCTCTCCTAGTTTCTCCTTCTGAGAGTCTTATTAGACCTATATAGAATCCTCTAATTCTAGTGATCAGATCTATTGACCTGTATTTCACATTTCCATCTCTATTTTCAGTACTGCATTCTGGATAATTACTTTATATCCACCTTTAAGTTCACAAATAGTGTCTGTAGCTATGTCTAATCTATATCATGCAGTCAATGACTTCCGAACTTCCTTTCTTTTAATTCTCTAGTCTTTATTGACAATATTTATGCCTCCCTCCATCTTTTACTCCATCTTTTTTTTTTTTAATAATTTTAAACTTAGTTGCTTTGTATTCTTTTTCCGGTTATTATATTACTGAAATTCTAGGAGTCTATATCAGCCATTGGAGGTCTGTGCTCTTGGGGGATTATTTTCAAGCTCTTGGTAATTTGGGATTCTGGGTTTACATTTCAAAAGGCTTTCTTATTAAAATACATTGCCAGAATTAAGGGTATATGCCAAAGCAAATATCTGTGTTTACTATTAGATAACCCAGAGATGTAACCAGTCCACCCAGAATCACATTTTAAGCTAACTTATTGGTTTGATGGTTCCCAGACCATGAAGAAATTAAAATCTAAGCACTGACAAGACTGTGGTTACAAATTCTAAGGGAAAGCACCCTCCGTCTTCCCCACCAAGGCCAAAACAAAGAAGCTTCTTTGTTAAAACGAGAGTAGGGCAGATTTTTAAAACCGTCCATCTTTCCACTAGTCCTTAGAAGTTATGAGCTTAGGAAAATGGAAATCACGTCCCAGTTCCTCCTTTCTTGTCACCACCCCCTTCTGGTGATTAAAAGCCAAGCCCACTGGTAACTGAGGTTGCCACAGCCCATTAGGACAGTCAAAGCATGAATACCTGCTACCTACCTACTCTGGTTTTTCGTTTCCTCTTTACAAAGGAGGACTTTTTTTTCTTTCTTGCAGGTTCAACAGTTCACTTAGAATTATATGTGTTATACATTATCCAGCATGGGTGTTCATAGAGGAAAGGATTTCAGGTTAATTAGCATACAATACTACCAGGCATAGAAGTCACATCACACTATGCTATATGTTAAGTAAATATACCTCATAATTGAATTTTCTCCTCCCTAGGATTTTATCCATGATAGATGAGGGAGCAACAAGTATTTTTTAAGGTTATACACTGAAGGCTATGCAGAGACATTAAACACATTATAAACTCAAAAATATACTAGTTTAAATACTTTGTTTCCATAACTATAAAGTGGGTATAATTCACTAGCTACCGTACAGCATAATCCTAAGCACTGAAATGATAAGTAAACAGTGGTTAGCTGAGCATCTGGCATGTAAGTATTCAATAAATCTTAGCTAGCATATTCTCATTGCTACTATTACTACAAACAATACATGCTTATTGGGGGAGTTCAGTTTCTATAAATTAAGAAGTAACAAGAGAGTTTACTAAATGATACACTAATCACTAAACTTTTATTCTAGTATAAATTCTGCCATCAAATAGCTGTCTAATCCTGGACTTAAAGTCTCTGTGGCTCAGTTTCCTCATCTGAAAAAAAAGAGTGGTTGTATTTAATTATAACTAAGATTTAAGCTTTAAAAGTCAATGATTAGCTATAGGGTAGGAGATTAAAGACTGTATAATGGGATATGGAAAGGAAAAGTGGTCTTTGAAGGGAGCAATATTGTCATATATCATCAGCATTTTTTTAAAGGCAAAGAAAGTTACACTAATTAAATGAAGCAGCTACTACATTTCTGTACATATGACAGAAAAAATATGGACTACATAAAGTCAGTTAGTGACTTTAGTGAAAGATGAGAAAAATCAAATTTAATTAAATAAATATAAATTAATTTACAAGTTTATATAGCAAGAATAACTTTTGAAACCTTTTATATCTCTCCCTAGCCTCTAGAGCTATAATGTCTGATAAAGAGCAATAATAAATTACTACTTTTTGATACAAATAATAAAGTGATACATTATTAGATTGGGTTTTTCTATACATAAAAGTTCTTAGTTGAAATAATAAATAACACCCAATTACTAGTTATGATCATTCAGTATTATACCCATACATGAACTTAAATAAAAATAACACTTAGGATAATAGAGTAAAATACTTAAAAAAAAAATACCTGCTTCTTGGGTTAGGTATTTCATAACACACATGAAAAGGAAATATATAAAAATAAATTCTCATTAATAACCACTGCTCGAAATAGCTAAAGAAAGACAACTATGTAAAAGTCATATTAAACTCCACATTCTGACAGTCAAAGTGAGTAAAGGGGAGAGGAAGCCATCAGTCTTGGGCACTAAATTAAGAAAAAAACAAAGTATGTAGGCATTAGGGCAAAAATGAAATGAGATCATTTAAAAATATCACACAGGAAGACCTGAAACTATTTTAAAAGCTTATCGTAAACATAAGAGGGAAACTGTGGCAAAGACTGTTTAATAAAAATTTTTAAATGTGGATAAGGACACTAAATGATTAGCTGGAAAAGTAAAAGACATCACAGCACAGGTCAAAACTATCTTTTAAATTAAGGAAACGTGTGTGTGTGTGTGTGTGTGTGTGTGTGTGTGTGTGTTTACAGGGAGTTGGTAAAGGGCACACGAGCATAAAAATAATTATAACACTCACTTCCTCTGCATAGGACAACATCATTCTTCTTTTCCTAGTTTAATTCTGCCATAAGGCATTCTCAATTCTACAAGGTAAAATTGCCCAGCTGAGTATCTATAACCACTATGAAACCTTGACTCTGACAAGCATTCTTTTACTATAAGAACTCTGACTACATGCAACCAAGATTCATTGCTGCTACTTCAATCACTGACTTCCAACGACAAAATCAAAGGCCTACTGCATATAACTCTGGACCACTTCTCACTGTGAAGGGCAAACACCCTGGCTTGAGGATGTAAGTTTTTGTCTGCATCACCTAAGGATGATCATCTCTGGTGGTTCCTCAAGCATACACTAACTTTGACTCCCATGTCTCATTCATTCACTCACTGATTCATTATGTTTTTACCATACACTACTATATACCAAGCACAGTCTAGGGTTATAGGGGTAAACAAGATCAATTCAGGCTTTTCTTTCATGAAATCCACAATCTAGCTGAATGAATAAATAAATCCATGAATCAGTGAATGGTAAAGAATACAAAAGAAAATTCACCTAAGAGGAAATACAAATAATAAAAACATATATGACAAAAGATCAATTTTGCTGTAACTAAAGAAAAGTGAGTTAAAAGAAAACTGGAAATTTAAGCAACGAACGACATTTAAAGTTGTTGAGATTTTATTAAAACAACCGTTATCCTTCATTACCAACCAGTTGCATTAAATATTCATGGAATGCTTTGAGAGACAAATATATCTATACATAATTTTTTTAAGTTTATAATCCATAACCAAGTAGTTCAGTCTGGGAATTTATCTCAAAGAAATAACTAAAAAGAAGTAAAAATGCTTTATAGCAATATTAATTATAGCAGCAAAAATCAAGAAATTTTAAATGTCAGAAGAGAATGGTTAAGTGTATTATGAAATATCAATCTCATTATTAATAAAAACCTTGTTACTTGATGTTTATGTAAAAGTATGCAAAATGTGTCTATAAGAAATGTTAAATCAAGCAACAACAGAACAACAGATGGTACATGCAATATGGTCACAATGGTGAAAACTACACGTGGAAAAATATTAGAAATTATATAGAAATTGGCATTAATGTAGAAATTGGAAATTTTATAAAACTTCATATATAATCGAAAAATTGACTTAATAAGTTTGGAAGCTTTAATACCATCATATAAAAGAAAAAAATGTAGAAATTCTTCACACTGAAGACTACAGACAAATAATACTCTATAACAACTGTAGACAGACTCCAAAGGCAACAAAAAAAATCCCCCTACTAATTCTGGCATATATATCCAAACTTATAAATGAAAGGAAAGAGATAAACAGAGGTCAATATGTAAATTTATAAATAACAGTAAGCTTTCCAATAAATAACCCAAATACTACAAAAATTAAATGGCAGAAGATCTCAGGAGTCTAAGAAGTATATTTTTAAAATACAGTACATGCAAAGAGAGGAAAAACAGAAATGATAATCCAATCTATACATAAACTGAGCTCTAAATTATTCACCAATTAGTGCAGGCCACAACCCTAAAGGGCAAACATTACTACTGCCAAATTTAGAGTAAAATATCCTGTCAGGTACCTTACGTATGGTTAAGCTAAGAAATAATAGCATCAACTCAAGGTAACATTCACCCTTATTCTAACCAAAAAGAAACATAATTAAGATTTTTAAAGACACTTTTTCTCAGTTTATTACTGAAATAAATTAGTTCCGCTTCCAAGAAGACAGGGTAGATTTTTTCCTATTTCTCATGCTAAGTACAACTAAAAACCCAGTATTATACATAAAACAAAAATAAGAAGACTCTGAAAGGTGGAAAAAAGAAGGCAGACCAATTAGGGACCTCGGGATCCAAAGAAAGACACAGTGGTTAGGTGCATAAGCTTTATTTTTGTCTCACATATTTCAGACTTCAAGCTGAAGAAGCCAGCAATCCGGGAAGGCCAACAGATACAGACATAAACAATCCTAACAAAAGCCTATACTCCCTAGCCAAAGGACCTGAATAAAAAGCATCCTAGCAGCAAGACAGAAAACTCTTAAGACAACTCTTTGCTCTACTCTAGGCAAAAGCCACAGGAAAAAACTGTGGTACCAACTCCCACCAACACTAGTAAAGGTCAACTAGACTTCTACTTTCAACATGCTCTAACAAGGAAAAACCCAGTACCCCAACTTGGGTAGTATAAAAGAAGGCTTAATAGGGAACCTGCACTTCCAACTCAACCCAGCAATAAGGAGGCACCCCTCAACCTTCCAGGGTGGTGTCAAAGAAGGCCTAGTAGAGAGTCAGGACTTTCACCACCGTCAGCAATAATGAACCACCTTACCACCACCTCCATGGTGTCAGGGAGCAGTAATGAGCCCTGGTAATCCAACCACTCCAAGTCAGGGAATTACCACCAGAGGTCTAAATGAGAGCTAGAATTCCCACCTTGCACAGAAGTTACAGGGCCCCCTCACCCTTAGAAACCAATAGAAGTTCAATAGAAAACCTAGACTTCTACCTCCACCTGGCAGTAACAACGTAGCATGACCCCTTCTGCAGTTAGAGCATTATTAGATGGAGCCATATAAAACAGAAGGTTTAAATAAGATCTAGAGTCTCAGAAAACAATATCCAAATTTTCAGGTTCCAGTCAAAAATCAACTGTCATACCAAAAACCAAGATCCTAAAGTGAAAGAAAAAGATAATTAATATATGTCATTGAGATAACAGAGGTGTTAGAATCATCTGACAAAGACTTGGGAAAAGCCATCACAGGGCTTCCTAAGTGGCACAGTAGCTAAGAATCTGCCTGCCAACACAGGGGACACGGGTTCAATCCCTGCTCTAGGAAAATCCCACATGCTGTGGAGCAACTAAGCCCGTGTGCCACAACTATTGAGCCTGTGGCCTAGTGCTCATGAGCCAAAACTATTGAGCCTGTGAGCCACAACTATTGAAGCCCACACGCCTAGAGCACGTGCTCCGTAACAAGAGAAGCCACGGCAATGAGGAGCCCACACACCACAACGAAGAGCAGCCCCCACTTGTCACAACTAGAGAAAGCCCGCATGCAGCAACAAACACCCAACACAGCCAGTAAATAAATAAATTTATTTCTTTTTAAAAAGCCAACATAAAAGTGTTTCAACAAGCAATTATAAGCATGCCTGAAACAAATGAAAATAATAATTTAGCAAAGGAAAGAAGGGAGGGAGGAAGGAAGGAAGGGAGGGAGGGAGGGAGGGAGGGAGGAAGGAAGTCAGGCAGGCAGGCAGGCAGGCAGGCAGGCAGGCAGGCAGGCAAGCAGGAATGATGACCAAAAAGGATTCAAATGGATATTTCAGAATTCAGAAAATGTAATAACAGAAATAAGGAACTCAATGAATGGGTTCAACATCTGAATGGAGAAGATAAAGGAAAAGAATCACTAAACCAGAAGACAGCATAACAGAAATTATCCAACCTGAACTACATAGAAAAAAGGAAGGAAGGAAAAAGGAGGAAGAGGGGGAAGGAAGAGGAAGAAAGAAAGGAAGAGAGGGAGGGAGGGAGGGAGGGAGGGAGGGAGGGAGAGGAGGAAGGAAGGAAGGAAGGAAGGAAGGAAGGAAGGAAGGAAGGGGAACAGAATCTCAGGTACCTATAGGACCATAACAAAAGATCTAACATTCAAGTCATCAGAGTCCCAGAAGGAAAGGAGAAAGATGGGGCTGAAAAAGTACATGAAGAAATAACTGCAAAAAGCTTCTCAAATTTGGCAAAAGACATAAACCTGAAAATTAGGAAGTTGAGCTAACCTCAGAGTAATCAAAGAAATCAAAACACATTATAGATAAACTTCTAAAAACTAAAGAGAGAGAAAAAAATCTTGAAAGGAGTAAAGGAGAAATGACACTTTACTTACTCACAGAGGGAAAACCATTCAAATGACAGCAGATTTTTTAAAATTTGAAACCATAAAGTCTAGTAGGAAGTGGCACAACATTTTCCAACTGCTGAAAATATCCTTCAGGACTGAAGGGGAAAACCAGACATTCTCAGATGAAGGGAGACTAAGAAAATTTGCAACCAGCAGACCGTCCCTAAAAGAATAATGTAAGTTCTCCAAAAAAAAAAAAAAAAAGAATTAAAATAAGGAACTGTGGAGTATTAGGAAAAAAGATAGAATAAGCCAAAATAGGATACACATAACAGACTTCTATTCTTTTCTTGAGTTTTCTAAAATATGTTTCATGTTGAAGCAAAAGTCATAGCTGATATGGTTCTCAACATTTAAGACAACTGTATTATAAACAGGAGAGGTTTAAGAAACAATGGTAAGTATGCTTTCTATACATCAGTTGAACTAGAAAAATGATACCAGCAGATTATAATGTTAGATATATAAGTTAAACCCAAAACAACCACTAAAAAAGCTTCACAAGATACACTCAAAATAACTACACATAAATCAAATGGAATTCTAAATAATGTTCAAGTAACTGAGAGGCACAAAAATAAAGACACTAAAAACAGAGTGATCAAACAGAAAGCAAAACCTAAAAACCAAAATGGCAGACTTCAGGCCTAACCAACCAATAGCTACATTAAATGTAAATGGTCTAAATCTAGCAATTAAAAGACAAGATTAATCAAGCCTTGCTAAATTCAAGAAAATTGAAATTGTATCAAGCATCTTCTCTGCCTACAACATCATGAGACTAGATATCAATTCCAGGGAAAAAACTGTAAAAAATACAAACACATGGAGGCTAAACAATATGCTATTAAACAACCAAGAAATCACTGAAGAAATCAAAGAGGAAATCAAAAAATACCAAGAAACAAATGACAATGAAAACACAATGACCCCAAACCTATGGGATGCAGCAAAAGCAGTACTAAGAGGGAAGTTTATAGCAATACAATCCTACTTCAAGGAACAAGATCGAACCATAGCTGTCTACAAGAAACTCACTTCAAAGATGAGGTAAGCAAGTTGAAAGTAAAAGAATACAAAAAGGCAGATCATGCAAATATTAATAAAAAGAAAGCAGAACGTAGTGAGACACCACTTCATGCAATCAGATGGCTATTTAAAAAAGAGAGACAATAACAAGTACTGGAAAAGATGTGGAGAAATGTTGACACCCATACACTGATGGTTGGAATGTGAAGTGGTGCAGTCTCTATGGAAAACAATTTGGTAATTCCTTAAAAAGTTAAACAATGAGATAACATATAATCCAGCAATTCCACTCCTAGGTAAATACACAGGAGAACAGAAAACATATGTCTTCACAAAAGCCTGCACAAGGATGTTCCCATAACAGCAATGTTCTTAATAGTCAAAAAGTGGAAACAACTCAAATGTCCACCAAGTGATGAATGGATAAACAAAATGTAATATGTTATCAAGCATTATTCAGCTATAAAAAGAAATGAAGTATTGATACATGCCACAATATGGATGACCCTTCAAAACATCATGCTAAGTGAAATAAGTCAGACAGAAAAGGTCACATATTGTATGATTCTACTCATATAAAATATTGAGAACAGGTAAATCTATAAGGACACAGAAATTAGTGGTTGCCAGGGGCTGGAGTTAAGTACAAATGGGGAGTTACTGCTAAAAGAATATGGGGTTTATTTTTGGATGATAAAATATGTTCTAAAACTAGACAGTGGTGATGGTTACACAACTTTATGAATAAAATAAAAACCTCTGAGATGCACACTTTAACATGGCTAAATGGTAAATGTTATGTATGAATTAATGTGTGTGAATTTAATCTCAATTTTTAAAAAAAAAAAGCAGGAATGCTTACATTAACCTCAGATAAAACAGACTTGAGAGAAAAAAAAAATTGCCAGAGTAGATACTCCAAAAAGACACAGCAATCCTAAGTGTACATGAAATTAACATAGCTGCAAAAACTGTAGGACAAAGCTGATAAAAAGAGAAATAAACAAATCCATAATTCTAGTTGGAGGCTTCAACAGCCCTCTTAACAACTGACAGAAAAACCAGAAGAATATCAACAAAGGTATAGAAGATGTCAAAAACATCACCAATCAATAAGCTCTTCGTGATACGATGGAACAAAAGAATAAACATTCTTTTCAAGTGCCTACAGAATATGCAGTAAGATAAACCATAATATTCTGAGCCATAAATGAACATCAATAAATTTAAAGGAACTGAAGTCAACAGTTTCTTCTGACCACAACTGATTCAAATTAGAAATCAATAAGAAAAGAATAATATGAAAATCTCCAATTACTTGGGAATTAAGCAGGTCTAAATATTTAACAAGTCAAAGAGGAACACTCAAGAAAAATTAAAAACATACATTGAACTGAATGAAAATACAACATATCACAATTTGTGAAACAACTAAAGCAGTGCAGAGAGCAAATTTTATAGCACTAAATGTACACACTGGATAAAGGGAAAGTCTGTGAAGTTGATAATCTAGGTTCTCACCTCAAAAACAAAGAAAAAGAGAAAGATAAACCCAAGGCAATCAGAGGAAAGATATAATGAAGATAGCAGAAATCAATGAAGTTTAACCTGTTCTTTATAGAAATAATTTAAATTGAAAAACTTTAGCAAGGCTAACAAAGGAAAAAAAAGAGAGAGAGAGAGGGACCACAAATTGCAATATCAGGAATGAAACGGGATATCACTACAGAATGCAAACATCAAAAGGTTAATTAAAAAATAATACAAACAATTCTGCACACAGAATGTGACAACCTTGATGATATGCATCAATAAGTCAAGAAAAACCAAAAACATTCCCAAAAGATAAATCCAGGGATAGATGGAAAGTTATATCAAAACTCTGAAGAGGAATTAATATCGTTTCTAAACAATCTCTTCCAAAACAAATAATAGGAGGAAACACTTCCTATTTCATTGTATGACGCTAGAATTACCTTGATTCCAAAATAAAGACTTTGCCAAAAAAAGGAATACTATACACAAATATTCCTCTTTAACATACATGTGAAAATACTCAACAAAACATTAGAAATGGAATTCAGCAATGAGTTTGTGGGTGTATAAATATAAATATAAAATATAAATAAATAATCATGACCAAGTGGGATTTATTCCAGGAATGGATGTTTAGTTCAATATTGGAAGATCAATGTAATCCATCATAATAACAGGCTAAAGAGGAAAAATCACAATAATATCTATTGATATAGAAAATGCATCTGACAAAATTTAACACCCACTCATGATAAACACTTTCAGGGAAATAGGAATAGCAAAGAACTTCCTTAACATGAGAAAGAACATCTACAAAAATACCTAAAGCTACTTAATGGTGCAAAACTGAATGCTTTCACACAAAGATTAGTACAAAGCCAAGGATGTCAGCTCTCACTGCTGTCATTCAACATAATGGTGAAGCTCTATCTGGAGCAATAAGACAAGAAAGAGAACAATGAGGTACAGATGAGAAAGGAAAAAACTGGAAACAACCGACATGTCCTTCAACAGATAAATGGTTAAACAAACTGTGATAAATCCATACCATGGAATACGATGCAGCAATAAAACTGAACTATTTATACACACAACTTAGATAAACATCACATATTATATGATTCCTTTCACATGGTATGTTCAGAATAGGCAAATTCATAGAAACAGAAAGCATATTAGAGGTTATTAGAGAATGAGGCAGAAGTGAGATTGGGGAGTGATTACTTAAAGGGTATAAGGTGTTTTTAGGGAATGATGAAAAGATTCACCATGTTGTAAATACACTAAATACCACTGAATTGTACACTTTAAAATTGTTAACTGTATGTTACGTGAATTTCACTTCAATAATACACAGAAAGAGAGGAGAGAAAAATCAATCAATCCATCCACGTGGGGTGAGTTTAAAAAGAAAACCCCCTGGCTCACATATTTAAAACCTAAACGAAATTTGAAAAATACCTACTTATTACCCTTTCTACCTCCCTTTTACTTCATGTTTATGAAAATTCATTTATGGAAGAACAGGTGCTTGTTCTAACAGTTGAAGGGAAGAGAAATGTAGGCATTCGTATGTGTAGGTGGAATCACTATAAATCTTTACGGACTAATTAATACACTTTTTAATCATTCATGATGTTCATCAATTTGTTGTAGAGTTGTCCTAAAAAGAGTTATTTTACATTCCAAACGGTTATCAAATTTTGATGCCTACAAAATACTCTATAATTCTTAAAAAACAAATACTAAAAACTACAACGAAATATTAAGTTCTTTGAAAATACTTTTAAATACACACATGTATCTTTAAAAATTAGTTTGGTAAGTGGCATTTCTTTATCATTAACTAGATAAAAAGAAAAACTAGAAAATTATTCCTGTGTCCCTGAAAGTAATTTTTCATAAGAAAGTCAGAGACAAATTTCATATACTATATAATAGTTATACTGACAGGTTATTACACCAAGAGAATATTAACCTTCAATCCCTGACTCATTCAAGAAATGTTTGCAAGAATACTTTTAGCCTCTTTATCTGGTCAAAGCACTAGAAGCTAAGTGGTGTCTGTACAAACCAATCATTTCACCAGCAGTTTTATATTTCTTTAAAGCCTCATATAAAAAGCACCTGCCTAAAGTGAGTAATGGAGTTTTACATTCATTGCACTTAGGAACAGCGTATGTAACCTATTCCGTTTTCCTCCCTTGTGGAATATATTTCAGCTTATATTGCACAACACATTACCAATGCATATAAAGACTCTCTGATCAGCCATTTGGACTGCAGTCAGCAACCTGCCTGAGTGCTTTATTATTTTTTTCCTGCCCTAAATAACATACTCACTTAATTCAACAACCCAAATGAAAAAATCTTTTTAAGATGGTGATCTTACTTTCTTAATAAACATATAACACATGTATGTGAACTGTATTTGCAATACAAATGGTGAGACACAATCCTTGAACAAAGTTTGTGCAGTAAAACTTGAAAACTAGTTGAATACATCAATCCAGCAGAATAAAGCAGAAGCCTGTATGGGATGTCTTCATGTCTGTTTTTCATCCTGAGCAACTTACAGTTAAAAAATTACTGTAACCGCACTAAAAAGCTAAGTTAATTTTGACACATTAAAGGCCTGGAAGTAGGGCTAAACTATTATTAAAATTGAATTATCCACATATCTGCCAGACCACACAATATTTTCAAGACATACATATCCTAGTCACTGCCCAAATTTGCTGAATATGTGTGAAGGCAGATTTTAAAAAGAGTAACACTGATGAAAATGTCATATGCTTTTTTATAGCTGAGATACATCTAAAACTCAAGTACAACTGATAAAAAGAGTAATGAAGATTGAAGGGAATTAGAGAAATGAAAAAAATAAAGGAGATTTGCCATAACTGTAAGATTATGGCTTGGTAATATTGTAAACTACTATCGTATCTATTTTAACATGTTGTAATATTACAGATGAACGAGTAAAAAAAAAAAAGAATTGTAAGTGTGCAAGGCAAAAAAAAAAAAAAAAAAGCTCCTCACTGACCCTTGCTGTTACCCTCATGCAATAACCTAAGGCCAATAGTTAACATCAATTAATGAACATTTACTTAGATCTAACTATGCAAAATTACCCGTATTAAGCCTATAAAATATGGTGCCTTCCCTCCAATAGCTCACAATCCACTAGGCAAGAAATGAAAAGACAACCAAAAATTTGGCTAATTCAAAAATTACCTCAAATATGAACATGAAGTCTAGGAAACGGGCAAAGCTGTGATAATCAGGCTTGACTCTGAAGCAAGCTTTGGCAAACTTTTTCTCTAAAGGGCCGATAGTAAATATTTTAGGCTCTGTGAGCAATAAGGTCTCTGTTGCACTTACTCAACTCTGTTATTGTAGTACAATAAAGGCACAGACAAAAACTAAACAAATAACCACTGTATGCCAGTGAAAAATAGGCAGTGGGCTAGATTTGGCCTGCGGACTGTACTTTGTCGATCTCTGTTCTAGAACAGTTGTTCTCAACCCTGCATCCACATTAGATTGACACAAAAAGTTTTTTTTTTCAAGATCCAAGCCCCACCCTCAGAGACCTCCAAAGTAAGAGGTCTGGTTTGGCCTGCAAAAACAGTATATTTTAGAAGCTCTAGCTACTGTTCTAGAGGCAAATAAGTTTTGATATGAGAAACCTGAAAGATCTAAAGTTAAGATTTGAGTTCTTGCACCCATCAATTTTTGGCCTAAAAGACCATGAGGCTTATACTCACAAAATAATCTGGCATTAAAAATCAATATATTTGAATCAAAGAGATCCCTGCATTCCCATCTTCACTGAAGCATTATTCACAGTAGTCAAGACATGGAAATAACCTAAGTGTCCATCAAATGATGAATGGATATAGAGATGTAAGTGTGTGTATGCATATATATATATTATTATTAATAATAATAATGAAATTATTATTCAGCCATGAGAAAAGAGGAAATCCTGATGTTTGCAACAACACGAATGGACTTTGAAGGAATTATATTCAGTGAAATAAGCCAGACAGAGAAAAAAAAAATACTGCATAGCATCACTTACATATGGAATCTTAAAAAAAAATAAAAGTCAAACTCATAGAAACAGATTAAAAATTGGCTGCCAGGGGATGAAGGGTGGCAGAAATAGTCTGTAAAGTGCTACAAACTTTCAGCCATAAGATGGATAAAATCTGAGGATCTAATGTATAAAATGGTAACTACAGTTGATAACACTGTATTGAATAACTGAAATTTGCTAAAAGAGTAGAATTTGAATGTCCTCATCAAATATGTGTGTGTGTGTGTGTGTGTGTGTAAACATGCGTGATGGATGTGTTCATCCTTTTATAAGGTATATGTATATCAAATCATCCTGACTATCAAATACACAATACACCAAATATTTCAATTTTGTCAATTATACCAAAATAAATCTGAAAAAAATCAATAATATTTCAAAAATAACCGCAATCAAGTTATTATGTATAAAATAAGCTACAAGGATATACTGACAACAGGGGACATAGACAATATTTTATAATAACTATAAGTATAACCTTTTAAAATTGTGAATCACTACATTGTATGCCTGTAACATATAATACTGTACATCAATTATGTGTCAATAAAAATAAATAAAAAGTTAACAGTCTTAGGTAAATTGAAATAAGAAAAACTAAAATACACATATCCCTTCATTTTGTCTATACTCAAAAAATAAATCAGAATTGTAATTTCTAAAGTCAAGGTACTTGGCAAGGAAGGACTGTTATCACTAAAAATTGACAAAGTAGACTTTGAAATTTACAGAACCAATAATAAATTCATTCTGATTAGTTACTGAGTTCTTAGTGTTCAAGGCAAGGTGGCAAACGCTTAGGAAGCAACTAAGAGCAAGAAAAACACACACCCTCTCCTCAAGATGTTTAAATTGTAGTAGAAAATAGTTAAGGTTTATTGAACCTTTAAATATGTGCAAGACACCATGCACAATACTTTATATTTTTTCTGAAATACCACAAAAAGAACATGAGTTAGACAAACAGTACTATCATCACTGAAAAACTGAGTATTTAAGAGGTTAAGTAACTAGCCGAAAGTCACACAATATGACCAAACTGGAGTTTGAATCCAGTTTGACACTGAAGATTACATTCCTAAACACTATGTTACAAATGTTCATTATCCATTAAAAACAATTACAACACTAAAGTGATTGTGAAACAAGAGAGAAAACACAACCAAAAGAGAGAATAAGGGAGAACAGATCAGTTAACATTCATTTATAGTTATTCTGAACATCACAGACATGAGCTCTGATACATAACAAAGATGGACTGATCTTTTACTTCTTATGTGCCACACACACACACATGCAAGGCACGCACCATGGCCCACATGTATATTTTAAACATATAAAGATGCCTGTGTGATAGTATCTTCAGCAGTTTTCTATGATGAACTACTCATTAAACTAATGTAATATAGTCCTTCTTCCTATTTAGTGAGTGAGCACTCACAGGAACTAATACTGGTGAGTGATGTGCTGCTGATTTAGGATCTCACAACTTAGTTTATCAATTTTGAGATACATAGACAAAATGATGAATACTTAATACTATTGTGGAACAATATTCTAAAACGCAGCTGTCTTACAGATAGATTCAGATCTTTCACAGTCATGTTCCAGTAATTTCCAGGAAAATAAAATGTGAGGATAACTTTTGAAAATGCTTAACTCCTTGAATTTTTTTTCTCTATGAGAATTTTTGTTCTGTAACCATAATAGATCCTTATCTGCTGAAAAGTGTGATATATCTGCAATATGCTACTTTAAAAAGGTACATTAAGAAAGTTTCAAGGGAAACATTAACATTTTAAAAGAGCAAATTCTAACATTCACAAATTAACAACGCTAGAAACCAAAATGTTTATTATAAAAACTGTACTGGTTCAGATTTCATTATTTTTTACTATCAGTAACTCAATGCAACTTGAAAAATTTATAATCTTGTAAGTTTCAAATAATTATTGTATAATGTAGCTTAATTTGTGAGAAAATGGCTTATATGAAATCCAGTTGTATTTCTTTGGAAAGACAAATGTAAACCTATTTAGTGATCTGATTTTCTCTTTCATCTTGTCTCCAGTTTCTGTGTAGATTTATAATGTTCATTGTTTCCAATTTTAACAAATCACCTAATGGCAGAAAGGAAAATATGTTAACCTTGGAATTATTTGCAGTTGGAGAATTCCCTTTTGTCTGGCCCATACAGGGCCTGCAATCTGTTTTAAACACAGATTGTCTGTCTTTCGTCTGACAGCCACCAAGCTGCACAAATTACTTTCTGCCTGTTCACCTGTTTGCAGCTGCGTCTGTAAGCTAAAGATTCTGCAGTTTGACTTGAGTGACCACTTCAGGATTGATGACATGTGCTGCTGATAAAGTGAGCAATTTGAAGAAATTACTGGCTATAGTTATTGAAAGACATCTGGGCATGAGCTGAGAACTAGAAGCCTTCAATCATGTGCTTGCAACCTGCAGTGGCGGCAGCAGTGTTTGAAGTGATACCCTACTAAAAGAAGCTGGCCCTGGCACTAAATAACCAAATGATGTATGGAACATAATCTTTTAAATGAGTAATAAAAGGTTCTGTCTTTTAGCTATACAAACGAGGTTTCGTCCTTTCTTTAAAATATTAAGAAAAAATATAAAGCAACAACCCTTCCTGTTTCTATCCCTTTCTGAGTTAATTTTACATAAATCTCTTATTTCCTATGTAATTAAGTTATTTCAAATTGCTACTACTTCTATTAAAAAAATGGTAAACATTTACTGAATACCTACTACATGCTCCACACCCTAAGCCTAGGAAGAGATTTACATCTATTACCTCATTAATACTCACATCAACTTTATTAAACCAGAATTACTATTCCCTTTCTCTGGCAGAAAGACTAAACTAAAATTCCAAGAAACTAGCCTCATGTCACATAACTGTGAGTAACAAAGCTAGGGACTGTCTGTCTCCTGATCAACAGCTCATTCAACTATATTATATTGCCTTTCTGTCCCCCCTCCCCTTTTTTTTTTCCCTTTCAGAATCTCCTGGTCTCTTGATAGACTTCTGATGTGTGATTAATTGTACATTATGTCAGAATCATTCTATCCCTCAGGTTAGCCATTAGAAGATGCGATTTCTATTCCACCTTTATGTCTCATTATATAAAAACTTTTCCCAATTCGTGCTGTCTTCATGAATTCAGAAGCCTGATTCAATCAAAATTCATGCTTTTAAGGATGAGGAATAATGCAAAAAGTTCAGACCCTTGTCATATTTCCTGAAATTCAAGGTTCAAGTAAAATTATGCTAGAAATAATAGCAAATGCATGTTCTTTTATGACAAAATAATGCCTACTATTGAAGAAAAAGAAATCATGCCTACTAAGATGTTACTTAAATAAAAAGAGGCGTTAGTTAAAATATTTATGAGTTTGATGATATCAATAACAATGAATAATGGATAATTATAAAGGCATACAAAACATGAGCGCAAATATTGGGCTGGCCAAAAAGTTCATTCAAGTTATCGTAAGATGTTACAGAAAAACCTGAATGAACCTTTTGGCCAGCCCAACATAATCAAATATGAAACAATAAAGCAGTTCTATAAACACAAGGTCAAAACAAGCATAAATTATACCAGTGCACAAAGAATCAATTAATATATTTTGATGTACATATGTAAAACACACATTTAGCATGTTTCAAATGCAAAACTGGATAGAAGATTATGGGCTAACATATTTTTACAGCATCATCACTTTTATCTAATTAAAATTAATATGACTTTGGATAAGCACTAAAACTCCTTCTCTCCACTTATAAATAGTTATAAGCCAGTACGGGTCACATACAAGATAAGAACTATTCCTAAATCATAAGCAAAACAAAAAAAAATATAACCATTCAGATAACCAGTTTTTGTGCAATACCTAAAAATTCTTAGTTTGTAGACATACTTCAAATATAATAAAAATCAATACTTTTGAAAATGGTTCAAGTAAAAAAAAGCACATTAATACTAGAAACTATAAGTTGAAAAATTCATTAGCTGATAAGCTATGAGAGTTCTGAGAGAAAATGACTCTAGTAAACACTAATCAAAAAGAATTCCAACTCTAAAATAACTCTGCAGTTAAATAACAGATATGAGAAGGTTAATTTGCAAATATTAATTTGAAGATCAATTATCCAACTATTAAATCATTATTTTTCTTTAGGGTGGACATATTTAAAAAAACTGATTTCTTCATTTGGTTAGAGCAGACATGTTTTTTAAAAAAAGCCTCTCTCAAAGATTCTTTTGAATAAATGGCTTTTCCACTATTTTTATGGTGTTTAAATTTCCATAGAGTTGGAAAATATTATCCCTGTAAATACTGGTATTTCTTTCAGAAAAAAATGTAAATACATTGGTAAAAATGCCACCCAAAATACACAATCATTTCAACTTGTTAAAATTAAGGATACTGAAAAAATAGAAAGGCCAAAGACTTCAAGTAACCATATAAACTTGGCTTTCACATTTCAGTATTCATAAATTGCATTAAACACAGACCTGACTGACTCCAGCCACAAAAGAGGATATATACAATTATTATAATAAATTAAGCCTTATTTATGTATATAGTGATACAGCAATAGTAACATTCTTCCACACAAAGATATATCATCTATGTCACTATCCTTTTTCCTAATCATGTCACAAGTTCATATTTTTAATAGCACTTTTTATTTTAAAAGACCTAAGTAGTGAGAACATTCTTATGTACCACTTCATAACTTTGACACAAAGTACGTATAAAAAGATTAAACTTTATTTGGTATAAAATCAGTTGGCAGTTTTACATCTGTGAATGCAGCATAAATACACCAGCTGGCATCTCAAGCACACACACATATGGACTTCAAAACAGAAACTTCCTTATTTGCAGCACTGCCAGGGTAATTTTGTATCCTCTGCATACTACAGCTATTTGTCAGGCCCCTGCAGGTGTGCACTGCACATAAACACACAGCTGTAGTCCAGCAAGCCAAGTGTTCCATCAAACACATAAAGGGAAACCTCAGCAGTTGGATTAGTCATCCCTACAACAGGTCCAGGGAGAACAATATGGGTTAGTATTTTTGGAAAAAGCATGGATAGGAAATTTATGATTATGCTAGTCTTACCAAATAACTGGTGGATTGTGTCATTTTTAAAGATATGCCTACTTATTAAGTTTTTGTTAGAAAGGCTGCAGAAAAGTGGAATTTGTTTTTCAGTTTTAAACATAAGCAATAATCTATAAATGAGTTTATTAAATGCAAAATGTGAAATGGTTTTCAAATTCATTTCGGTTTTTGGAAGTTATTGCAATTGAATGCTTTGGCTATAATATTTACAAATCTTAATAAGTATATCTTAAAACACTTATCAGTTCTATATTACATTTTATTATACTTATAATTCTATGTTTCAATTCATGCACATTTAAGATGCACTTGCCAATATAAATTATTTGTGTCCAACATTACATATGACATTTAACTATAAAAAGCTACATGCTATATTAATATTAGACTGTAAACAAATATTTACTTCTCAAATATGATATAAAGGTACCTCAACCTACAAATGGCAGGGGAAATAAATGAAAATATAAAACATTTTCATTTTGCAATCATGTGAAAGCTCCCAACAAAATTAAATGTGACCTTATTAATATTCTTTAAAATACCAAGTAAGCACTTCAAGCAGTTGATAATTATGACTACTTTAACCACATTTCCCCCAAAATGCTCAAAGTCCACCTGGCAGTTGACAAAACATGAAAGACAACTTAGAAAATGAGCTTGAATGCATTATGCCTAATATACTAATCTTCAGTGAACTTGAGGTCAAAGAGTTAGTAATCAAGGAGCACTAGTAGTCTCTGACATGAGGGGATTCATGTTTTCTTATATCTGGAAAGTACAAAAGTACTTAAAAACTACATTAGTCTGATACAAATCCACCCTTCAACAGGAAACCTAACTTTATTAAGTACTATCCTACTTTAGTTAAGCCACAAAAGTAGGATCTAATGTAGGAAAAGAGGTAAGAGTTCTCATCACGAAAGAATTTTTTCTTTTATCTTGTATCTATATGAGATGATGAATGTTCACTAAACTTATTGTGGCAATCGTTCCATGATGTATGTAAGTCAAATCATTGTGCTCTACACCTTAAACATGCTGTGCTGTATGTCAAAAAAAAAAGTCATCCTCAATAAAACCGGAAGGAAAAACAACAGCAGCAGCAAAAGCTTGAAAACTGCCCTGGTTTTATAGGTCAGGCTGGCTGGAGGCTGACAGGTATTTCTATACACATATAAAACACTGGGCCTGATGGAAATAAGATCTACTCTCTCAGTAAGTTCAGTTTTTACAATACAATATTGTCATCTATAACCATATACTGTACATTTGGTCTCCAAGACTTACATGTCTACTAGTTTCTAGTTTGTACCCTTAAACAGCATCTCTCCCACTGCCCCACTCCCAACCCCTAGTAACTACAATTTTACTGTCTGTTTTTGTGAATTCGTGATAGAGGTACTAGCTAACACCACAATGGCAATCATATTGCAATATATAAATGTATCAATCTAATATGTTGTACAGCTTAAACTTATACATACGTCAAATATATTTCAATAAAAAGTAATAATGTTTTAAAAAATGAATAAAGTAGGAAAAAAGAAAGTAAATGAGGGGAAGGAGTGAAAGGCTTATAATTATTTAATTAGATTGCCTTAAAGTAAATTATCTCATGTCTTATTCTTCTCTGAAACTATAAATAGGAAATACTTTTGGAATTCAACTTGGATCCCAATACTACTGATGGGTCCCTGAGGTGTGATTCATAGCTCTTTAAAGCTTCCGAGTAGCCTTAAATGCTCCAGGCTAGATCCAGCCGAGTTTTGGTTCTGAACCTCACAATAATTCTTTTTCAGCAATTCTGTCTCAAACATTTACATCAGTACCTTTAGGCCCAAAATACTGTCATCAAGAAAAGTGTCATATGATGAGGGTGAGTAAAATATCTTGGCTATTAATGTCCACAATAAAATACATTTAAAACAAATTTTAGTTAACAGTATCTGCTCCAGTTATTTATTGCTGTGGAACTATTCCAAAACTTCGTGGCTTAAAACAACAATCTATTTTTATCTCTTACAGTTCTGTGGATTTTCTGGACTTATCTGGGTGGATCTCGCCTAAGTCTCTCTCATGCAGCTGAAGTCAGATCGTGGCTGGGCTGGAATCATTTGAAGTCTCTACTGAGCTTGTGATCCAGATGGTTTCATCACTCACATGTCAGATCCCTCAGTCGAAACAACTGAAACAGCTGGGGGTCAGGCAAGCATCTCTTTCTCTTCCCCTACATTAGCGCCTCTAGTTGACTAGCTTGGGCTTCCTCACAACATGACAGGCTCAGGGACCTTGAAATTTTTGCCTGATAGCTGACTTCACCCAGAGAAAATATTTTAAGTGACACACAGGCATAGGCTGAAGAGCTTATTACCTAGCATCAGCTGTCTACAGTATCACTTATGCCACAATCTATTGGTCAAAGGCCAGTCATCACAGGGCTGGCCTGAACTCATGGGGATGAACCTACAGAATGATATTGAGAAGGATAGCTCATAGCCATCTTTGGATACTGGCTACCTCAGTAATAAAATTGCTTTAAAAAAATCTGAAAAAGGATGGATATATGTATATGTGTAACTGAATCACTTTACTGTACAAATGAAACTAACACAACACAGTAAATCAACTATACTCCAATATAAAATAAAAATTAAAAATTTTTAAAAATTCCTCTTTTGCTAGCAATCAATCTGTTAAAGAGCTAATATTTTACTTCATAATTTTGTTATTTATTAATGACATTAACATGTATGGACTTGATTATAAACTAGAGTGACTAAGAGATAGCAAGGTATGATATACATTTCATTTATTTCAACCTGGTTTCACTGACTCCTTAAAGGTGAAATCTATACCCAAAACTAATTCAACTTCTGTTTATATTTTTAAACACCCAAATATAAACACTGAAAGTTTACCTCAGTCACCAAAAATGATCAATCTTTAAGAGTTTAAAATATTCACTACCAAATATTGAAAAGTTTGTCTTTTACCTAAATGAATCATATCTCACCTGTTTAAAAGTACTATACTTAGTAAATACTAAAACTTTTAAGAGATCTCTTAAAGAAATCAGGGGAAGCAGGGTTAATTATACTAGACAAATAGCCAGCTATCTATACACGTACAAACACATGCACAGACAACACACAAGAAAAATCATAAAGGGCATAATAGTCTTGTTTATGGGAGTTTAAGAGCAATGCCTATACTTCTAAGAGCTAAATCAAAGGAAATGTTACCCCCTAAAATTAGAATTTTCAGGAGATACTAGAATGAAATAAAGAGGAGAACAGGGGAAAATGGGAATTTTTCAAGTTTTTATTTAATTGATAGGGTGATGTTTTACCCTTTCCTCATTTAAAAACTACTTTAAAAAACAAAAACATGAAAAGGCAAAACTCTCCCATAGTTACACGGCTTTTTTAAGTTTATAAAGAAGTGGCCTAACATACGCCATCCTCCATCTCACCCATGCCCTACACTTTCCCAAGAGGTAACAACTGGCATTTGTTTTACATGTACAAAACTTTTTCCACACAAATTATCAAACACCCTACCTACCTACCTAACCTATTAATTATCCACCCATCAGTAATATACACATATGCACCCTTGCATGCACACATACACATAAATACATACACTAATTTCTTAAAAATAAATGTGGCTTGATGCTATACATATTGGTCTGTAAATTACTTTTTACTTAGAACCACTCGACCTATCTTACCTATTTTAATACATGACTAATATTAAAAAGCACTGCATAATATTACATACCATAGCTACATAGAATACTGCTACAAATGGATGAATTACAAACATACCATTGAGAGAGAGAAATCAGATACAAAAGAATATAAACTATATGATTCCATTTACATATGGAACTTCAAAAACAGGCAAAGCTAACTGATGGTGACAGAAATCAGAAAAAGAACCTGCCTATAGAGGTGATCATGAATGACTTGCAAGGGAATATAAAGAAACTCCTTATTACTGAGTCTGAAAAACTCTGAAATTATTTCTGGTCCTAACACATACAGTAAGACCATTTATCAACAAATTATTTGATATCTTTGGCTTCTTTTTCTTCACTTGCAAGTAAATAATTCTCTCAAAATACTTAGTCATTATTTTCAACACTTGGAAATAATGGAAGAAACGGAGGTTCTGAGAGGTCAATTAACCAAAACTCCATGACTTATCAGGTACAAGCCACATCCAGAAATCAAGCTTTTTGACCTAATTCAGAACTATTTTTCCTTTCTCTTGACTGTTGTAATTTCTAGATTGTATTATGAAATTTATTAGACGTTTTCAGCTGTTCTAAGTAAAAGCAGCAGGAAAAACAAAGACAAGTCTACACTTAAAACTGAAGGGCATATGGAGGTTCCTTGAAAAACTAAAAATAGAATTACCATATGACCCAGCAATCCCACCACTGGGCATATACCCAGAGAAAACCATAATTCAAAAAGACATATGCACCCCAATATTCACTGCAGCACTATTTACAATGGCCAGGTCATGGAAGCAACCTAAATGTCCATCAACAGATGAATGGATAAAGAAGATGTGGTACATATATACAATGGAATATTACTTGGCCGTAAAAAGAAACAAAACTGGGACATTTGTGGAGACATGGGTGGGCCTACAGACTGTCATACAGAGTGAAGTCAATCAGAAAGTGAAAAACAAATATCGTATAGTAATGCATATATGTGGAATATAGAAAAATGGTACAGATCAACCAGTCTGCAAGGCAGAAATAGAGACACAGATGTAGAGAACAAACATATGGACACCAAGTGGGGAAACTGGGGGGGGAGGGGGGCTTGGGGTAGGATGAATTGCGAGATTGGGATTGCTATATATACATTACTAATAAGAAAAAAATATCAAATTGTATACTTTAAATATATGCACTTCACTGTATGTCAATTATATCTCAAAAATTCTTTAAAAAAAACTAAAGGGCTTTTTTTTTAAAAAAAAGATTACTTATAAATTAGGAACTTGAAATAACTGCAAAATCTTCCTCATGAGGGAAAAATAAACTTTAGCTGCTTATACCACAGTTGATAGAATGAATTAGAAAAAGTAGGTAATGAGAAAAAATAGTTGGAAAATTATGCTATGATTTATCACATTGATTACGTTTTGGCGACACATTTATGGATGATTTTTATTTCATTCCATGTTTTATAGTAATTCCCATATTCTACAACCTATTTTTGCAATAAAAAGGTATGTAAACTGTTATATATCTTTAAAAGAACATTCATCAAGCTGAAATTCACATTCTCTTTGACCTACAATCTCAAATTTTAGATCTCATAGAAAAAAATCAAAACCGTAGAGATTTTATACACAAAGTTATGTTGCACCGCCACAAGCAGTGGAAAAGGGAGGAAACAACCTAATATGTTCATCAAGAGGGCAACGACTAAATAAATAATAGTACTCCTATATTATAAACTAGCATGCAGATATTTAATAAAAGTTATATCAGTACTAAATGCTGAAAAAATAACCGTAACATGGTATTAAGTGAAAAGGGCAGGTTCCAGAACATGCATGATCTCACTGAAACACATACACATACCCAATGCAAACCTACAAATGTGGGGTTTTATTTCCCCAATGCTCCTAATTTATCCCTCCTTCCCTCTTCCCTTTAGTAACCATAAGTTTGTTTTCTGTCTGTGACTCTATTTCTGTTTTGTATATATATTCATCTGCATTACTTTTTAGATTCTTCACATTAATGTTATCATACAGTATCTGTCCTTCTACGTCTGCCCTACTTTACTAAGTACAATATTCTCTAGGTCCATCCATGTTGCTGCAAATGGCATTATTTCATTCTTTTTTATGGCTGAGTAATATTTCTGTGTGTGTGTGTGCGCGCACACGTTCTTAGGCCAATCATCTGTTGATGTGCACTTGGGTTGTTTTCATGTCTTGGAGGTTATAAATAGTGCTGCTATGAACACTGGAATGCATGTATCTTTTCGAATTAGAGTTTTCATTTCTTCAGGAGTGGGATTACTGGATCATATGGTAGCTCTACTGTTAGTTTTTTAAGAAACTCCACACTGTTTTCCATAGTTGCTCCACCAACTTACATCCCCACCAACACTGTTGGAGCGTTTCCTTTTTTCCACACCCTCTCCAGTATTTAATATTCGTAGGTTTCTTGACGATGGCCATTCTGGCCTGTGTGAGGTAATACCTCACTGTGGATTTGATCTGCATTTCTCTAATATTTAGTGATTTTGAGCATCTTTTCATATGCCTTCTGGCCTATATAGCTTCTTTCCAGAAATGTCTATTTAGGGACTTTCCTGGTGGCGCAGTGGTTAAGAATCCACCTGCCAATGCAGGAGACACAGGTTCTATCCCTGGTCTGGGAAGATTCCACATGCTGCAGGGCAACTAAGCCCATGTGCCACAACTACTGAGCCTGCGCTTTAGAGCCCGTGAGCCACAACTACTGAGCCCACATGTCACAACTACTGAAGCCCACATGCCTAGAGCCAATGCTCTGCAACAACAGAAGCCATTGCAATGAAAAGCCCGTGCACCACAATGAAGAGTAGCCCCCGCTCACCACATCTAGAGAAAGCACACATGAAGCAACAAACACCCAACACAGCCAATAAATAAATAAATAAACTTATAAAAAAAGAGAGAGAGAGAGGAAATCTGAAAGAAAAAAAAAAAGAAATGTCTATTCAGGTCTTCCACCAATTTTTTAATTGGGTTGTTTGTTTTTTTGATACTGAGCTGTATGAGTTGTTTATATATTTTGGGTAATAAACTGCTGTCAGAATCAATATTTGCAAACATTTTCTCCCATTCCATAGGTTGTTTTTTTGTTTTGTTTATGGTTTCTTTTCCTGTGCAAAAGCATTTGAGTTTAATTAGGTCCCATTTGTTTCTTTTTGCTTTTCTTTCTTTTGCCTTGGGAGACTGATTTAAAAACATACTGCTACAGTTTAGTCAAAGACTATTTCATCATTGTCTCCTCTAGATGTTTTATGGTGTCATGTCTTATATTGAGGTCTTTAAATCATTTTGAGTTTATATTTGTATATGGTGTGAAGGAGTGTTCTAATTTCACTGATTTACATGTAGCTGTCCAGCTTTCCCAGCACTGCTTGTTTAAGAAACCATCTTTTCTCCATTGTATATTCCTGCCTCCTTTGTTGTAGATAAATTGACCTTAGGTACATGAGTCTATTCTGGGCTCTCTACTCTGTTCCACTGATCTCTATGTCTGTTTCAGCTATACCATGCTGTTTTGATTACTGTAGCTTTGTAGTACAGTGTGAAGTCTGGAAGAGTTATGCCTCTAGCTTTGTTCTTTTTCCTCAGGATTGCTTTGGCAATTCTGGGTCTCCTGTGGTACCATGTAAATTTCAGGATTATTTGTTCTAGCACTGTGAAAAATATCATGGGTATTTTGATAGGGACTGCATTATATCTGTAGATTGCTTTGGATACTATGGCCATTTTTACAATATTAATTCTTCTAATCCCAGAGCAGCGGATATCTTTCAATTGCTTTGA
The DNA here is from genome assembly GCF_030028045.1 of Hippopotamus amphibius kiboko. Lineage (NCBI taxonomy): Eukaryota > Metazoa > Chordata > Mammalia > Artiodactyla > Hippopotamidae > Hippopotamus > Hippopotamus amphibius. The sequence goes on along the minus strand of NC_080190.1, from coordinate 136,876,312 downwards.
ATCATCTTCAATTTCCTTTATCAATGTTTCATGGTTTTGGGCTTCCCTGGTGGCACAGTGGTTAAGAATCCACCTGCCAACACAGGGGACATGGGTTTGAGACCTGGTCTGGGACGATCCCATGTGCTGCAGAGCAACTAAGCCCAGGTGCCACAACTACTGAGCCTGAGTGCTGCAACTACTAAAGCCCAAGCGCCTAAAGCCCATGCTCTGCAACAAGAGAAGCCACCTCAACCAGAATCCTGTGTGCACCACAACAAAGAGGAGTCCCCGCTCTCCGCAACTAGAGAAAGCCCACAGGAAGCAACGAAGACCCAACACAACCAATAAAATAATAAAATTAATTAATTAAAAACAAAAAAAGGTTGTTGAATACAATAAAAAAATGTTTCATGGTTTTTAGTGTATAGATCTTTCCTCTTTGGTCAAGTTTATTCCTAGGAATTTAATTTTTTCGATGTGATTTTACACAGGTTTTTTTTCACTCTCTCTTTCTGATATATTGCTATTAGTATAAAAAATGCAACAGATTTCTGAATATTCATCTTATATTTTGCTACCTTGCTGAATTCATTTATTAGTTTTAATAGTTTTTGGGTAGAGACTTCAGAGTTCTCTATATAGACAATCATAGTGTCTGCAAATAGTGACAGTTTTACCTCTTCCTTTCTAATTCGGATATGTTTCATTTCTTTTTCTTGTCTGCTTATTGTAGCTAAGACTTCCAAAACTATGTTGAACAGAAGCGGTAAGACCGAGCATCCCTGTCTCATTCCTGATTTTAGCAGGAAGGTTTTCAGCTTCTCACCATTGAGTATTATATTGGCTGTGGGTTTGTCATAAATGGCTTTTATTATATTGAGATATATTCCTTCTACACCCACTTTTATGAGACTTTTTATCGTGAATGGGTGTTGAATTTTGCCAAATGCTTTTTCTGCGTCTCTTGCGCTGACCAGGTGGTTCTGCCTTTCCCTTTGTTGATGTGGTGTCTCACAAAGACTGATCTGCATATGTTGGACCATCCTTGCACCCTTGGAATGAATCCAACTTACTCATGGTGTATGATCCTTTCTATGCATTGCCGGATTCAGTTTGCTCATATTTTGTTAAGGATTTCTGCATCTATATTCACCAAAGAATTGGGCTGGTATTAATTTTAACTTAATAAAAAAAGTAAGGGTAAAAAATAAAATAAATGTCTAAGCTTTGTATCTTTTATGAGCAACATATAATCAAAGAATAACCAAGATTAAAAACAAAGTTATTCTCTTACAAATCTGTTAGAAAAATATACTGCAATATTACAACAATTTTTTAAATTGACTATTCTTTAAAAACCAAATTGACCGTTTACCAGAGATTATTAAGATGTATTTACTATCAAGATACGGCATTGTTAGAATACCAGAAATACCAAAAAAAACTGTACAAGATAAATAAATAATAATAATTATTATTATTATTATTTAGACTATTGAACATTTCAGACCTTTACAGTAATATTGCTCATTTTTATTTTTATTTTTCCACAGACTATAATAAATAAAAAGGCTTATTACGCAATTTATTTTGGAAAGGTGGATAAGTATAAAGTAATTTGACTGATTATATCAATCCATATACAAAGCTTCATGCATTCAAAGTAACATCCCATTCAATTCCCTTAAGAATACTCAAAATTCATAAGGATGCAGATGCAGAGAATGGAATGGACGATACAGGGGTGGGTGGGGTGGGGGTGGTACGAAGGGGAAGCTGGGACAAAGTGAGAGAGTAGCACAGACATATTTACACCACCAAATGTAAAACAGATAGCTAGTGGGAAGTTGCTGTATAACAAAGGGAGATCAGCTTGATGATGGATGATGCCTTAGAGGGCCAGGACAGGGAGGGTAGGAGGAAGTCGCAGGAGGGAGAGGATATGGGGATATATGTATAAATACAGCTGATTCACTTTGGTGTACCTCAAAAGCTGGTACAAGAGTATAAAGCAATTATATTCCAATAAAGAGCTTACAAAAAAAAGAATATTCAAAATTCATGACAACGAACAGAACTGTTCAAAAGAATGAGAGTAAAGATCAATATCATAATCACCTAGATGCTCATTAAAAGTCAGATGCAAGGGCCTTCCTACAAATGGGCCTGAGACCCTGCATTTTAGAAGCACCTCCAAGTGACTCTTATACAGATGAAAATTTGAGGTATTCTCTCATGTTATTTGGCATTCAACCTGAGTTGAATTTTTTGAGGAGGGGAGAGAGATGTTTTATGAAATCCTAAAAGATATATCTAAATTATACTATTATCATTCAGTAGACTAAATAAATCATTATAGAACAGCAAAATGCCACCATTAGGCATATTATGTGTTTTTTTCTGTTTTTTTTCTGTTTTTTTTTTTTTTTTTTTTTTTTTGCTGTGAGCAGGCTTTCTTTTTTAGTTGTGGTGAGTGGAGGCTACTCTTTGTTGTGGTGTGCGGGCTCCTCATTGCTGTGGCTTCTCTTGTTGTGGAGCATGGGGTCTAGGCACATGGGCTTCAGTAGTTGCAGCACATGGGCTCAACAGTTGTGGCTCACAGGCTCTAAAGCACAGGCTCAATAGTTGTGGCGCATGGGCTTAGTTGCTCTGCGGCATGTGGGATCTTCCTGGAGCAGGGCTCGAATCCGTGTCCCCTGCATTGGCAGGAGGATTCTTAACCACTGCGCCACCTAGGAAGCCCCTTATTATGTGTTTTGAACATAATGCTATTTATTCTTCAATACCCAGTTAATCTCTTAGAGCTTAAAACTATTTTTTTAATTCTTTTCATTTTAATATGAACTGAAATAAGGTAATCTGGTCAAAAACTGTCAGTATTAACATGAAACATCTGCACATTTTGGACTGTCTTTTTCAATTTTTCATATGAAATTAACTTCTTATAAAACTTTTATTTTTTCTGATATGAATATGAATTTTATTATAGGCTAGCATCCCTTGACTTCTTTTTTACTCTACTAAAATAGTTCCAGAATACATAGAAAAAAAATTCACAACAAAATTTAATCTATTTTTACCTGCTACCAGATCCAGATTCACTCATCTTTCAAAACTCAGTACAGGCACCATTTTTCCACCTAAATCTTGCCTCATGGCCATTAGTTCTCCCCCATTCCCACCAGGCAGGACTAAGAGGTAATATTTAAGTATTTAATAAATGTTTCCTATATTTAAAAACTGGTAAATACTAGAACCAGAATCCACTCATTCAAAACATTTATTTTGTGCTCGCTAAGCACAAACACTGCTTTTTCCCACAAAAACTGCCTAAAACTCATTTAGAGAAATAAGTAATTAAATCAGAAATTACAGTGAAATGTGATAAGTAGTATTATAGGAGAAATATAGGTTACTTTAATTCTTTCACTGAAGTATACTTGGTGTATAATATTATACAAAATTAATATACAATAATCTCTTGCATTTCTATACACTAAAAATGAACTATCAGAAAGGGAATTTAAGGAAATAATCCCATTTACATACATTGCAATCAAAAAGAATAAAATACCTAGGAATAAGACCTGTATGCAGAAAACTACAAGACCCTGATGAAAGATGACACAAACAGATGAAAAGATAAACTGTGTTCTTGGATTGGAAGAATTAATATTATTAAAGTGACTATACAACCCAAGGTAAGCTACAGATTCAATGCAATCCCTATCAAAACAACAATGGAGGCCTTCCCTGGTTGCGCAGTGGTTAAGAATCCGCCTACCAATGCAGGGGACTTGGGTTCAATCCCTGGGCCGGGAAGACTCCACATGCCATGGAGCAACTAAGCCCATGCACCACAACTACAGAGCCTGTGCTCTAGAGCCCACGAGCCACAACTGTTGAGCCTGTGTGCCACAACTACTGAAGCCCATGTGCCTAGAACCCATGCTCTGCAAAAAGAGAAGACACCGCAATGAGAAGCCCTCGCACCGCAACAAAGAGCAGCCCCCACTTCCTGCAACTAGAGAAAGCCCACGGACAGCAACAAAGACCCAACACAGCCAATAAATAAACAAATGAAGAAAAAAAGAAAGGAAGGAAGGAAGGAAAGGAGGAAGAGAGGGAGGAAGAGAGAGAGGGAGGGAGGGAGGGAGGAAGAATTTGAGAAACTTTAAGAAAAAATTTTTTTAAAAAAATGCAAGATTTCACAGAACTAGAGCAAATAATTTTAAAATCTGTATGGAAACACAAAAGACCTCAAAATAGCCAAAACAATCTTGAGAAAAAGGAACAGAGCTAGAGGAATCATGCTCTCTGTTTTCAGACTACTTACAAAGCTACAGTAATCAAAACAGTATAGTACTGGCAAAAAAAAAAAAGACACATAGATCAACGGAACAGAATAGAGAGGCCAGAAATAAATCCACACACTTAAGATCAATTAAATTATGACAAATGAGGCATGAATATATAATGGAGAAAAGACAGTCTCTTCAATAAGTGTTGCTGGGAAAATTAGACAGCTACATGTAAAAGAATGAAATTAGAACACTCCCTAACACCATACACAAAAATAAACTCAAGATGGATTAAAGACTTAAATATAAGGCCAGATACTATAAAACTCCTAGAGGAAAACACAGAACACTCTCTGACATAAACTGAAGCAATATCTTTTTGGATCCATCTCTAATTGAAAAGAAAATAAAAACAAAAATAACAAATGGGACCTAATTAAGCTTAAAAGCTTTGCACAGCAAAGGAAACCACTGACAAAACGAAAAGACAACCTTCTAAATGGGAAAAAATATGTGCAAATAATACGACCTATAAGGAATTCATAACCAAAATATATAAACAGCTAATACAACTCAACACTGAGAAAAAATCAACAACAACAACTCAATTTAAAAATGAGCAAAATGCCTGAACATTTTTCCAAGAAGGAAATGCAGGTGGCGAATAGACATATGAAAAGATGCTCAACATCACAGTCATCAGGGAAATGCAAATCCACAATGAAATATCACCTCATACCTGGTCAGAATGACTATCATCAAAAAGAACTCAATAATAAATGCTGGTGAGGATGTAGAGAAAAAGGAACCCTCACATACTGCTGACAGGAATGTATACTGGTGCAGCCACTGTGAAAAACCTTATGGAGGTTTCACGAAAAGCTAAAAATAGAACTATCATATAACCCACTAATTCCGCTCCTGGGTATATATTTATACAAAAACAAAAACACAAATTTGAAAAGTATAAGGTACTTTTCAGTTATATAGAAAGGGACCCCTAACCTGACATAGAGAAATGAGACTAAAGGATAAAGACAAGTAAACCAGAAAAAGGAGTGAGGGTAGAGTGAATTGGAGCACTCCGGGCAATGGAACAGCACTAGCCAGGAACCTGAGGCAAGAGCTAGGACTGTCTGCGAGAGCTATTATAGAAGCTCAGTGGAAATGGAACTTATTGGAGGGTCGGGTGAAAGTGATATGAGATGAAGATAGAGAAATAAGGACTGTTAAGAGTTTTGTAAGGAATTTGACCATTCCTAAGTTAAAAAAGAAAAAAATCACCCCAAACTGCATTACTGTAGTAGTCAAGTAACAGAAATGTTTCCTAAATTAATTACATAGCCCTATAGTATGCCTATTGCCCAAAGACATCCATGACACTTTTTCTGTTTTAATCATGACTTTTTATTAATACTTGTTCATTTCTTACTGACAATATATTTCATGACCTGTTTTCCTGTTAACTAAAATAAACCTATTATTCTGGTCACCCACCCCCACCATTTTCACGTAAGACCTTATTTGTTACCCTTGCACTGGCAACATACTGAAAGATAACTGTGATAGAATTTTAGAGTTATAATCTTCTAATTTCATAGCAATTTGTAAAGTCCTTATCAAGTAATCCAAAAGGTATCTGTAAGAGCAAACACTAAACATTTGCAGATTTTATATATATAAATAATTGGGCATCTATATTTATATAAACTATATATATATATATATATAAACTATATATACATATAATTAGGCATCTATATACATATAAACCATAAGTTAAAATGACATAGAACTGGAATTTTTTTATAAGTGCTTTATGTATAAGACAATTGACACAGCATTATGAAATGCTAAGAGTTTCCAGAATATTCTACACATAAAAAATGCAATTCTTTTTTCTCCATTCTCCGCTTGCCTTCTTTTAGCAGTATAGGTTATTTCATAGGGTGAATGTAATAGGTCATGATGATCACTGCTGACTGAGATAGAAATAAATTCTAATTCATCTGTTCTCTGCTTCAGCAAACATGGTAAAATCATCATTCACACTTAAAAGTCACTAAGAACAGATTTTAGAAATTCCACTACATTGATAAACAAATAAATTATCTATTAGACTTATCATTAAAGTAAAATCCAGCAAAACTGTTTTCCAGACCTCAGATAATGCCTCTTAGATAATGCCTCTATGATACATCTGGCCAACAAAAGTGGATGAAAACAGTAGTGCTTTGAAGCATCAGCCAATAAATGCCACTGTGGATTACCACGAGTGGGATGCACACCACATTAGACCTCAGTTAATTAAATTAAATCAGTTCTTGTATTGTTAAAATGTCCTGTATTACTTGTTAGGATACTACACAATTGCTTTTAAACTTTAAGAGCTCCATCCCCCACCTATTCAGTTTCATCTATTGGTAATGGAATCAATAAACAGTTTACCATAGGGTTCCACTGCAGCAAAAACAAAAAAGCAAAATTTTATTTTATTTATTTATCACTTTATTTCAAACTTAGTGGTTTAATAACTATCTTACAAAAGAATTGAGAGTAAATATTTTAAGTCATGACGTAAGGGGAAAATGAAATAACACAGACAAAGTGTTTTCATGGTAGTATTATTTGTGTATAAATTATGTTAGAAGGTACTTCAGTTTCTTTCCTTTAACGTGGATTTAAGGTAATAAGTAAGAAGAAAAATATTTGGCAATTGTTCTGATTGAACATGTATAATATACCATCTACTAAATTATTAATTAAAATACAAACCGGCCTCAAAATCTGTAGGATGAAAATGCAAGAGTTTGATGTTAAGAATTCTTTCTTCTAAAATTACCCAACATTCTATATACCTTTGGTAACTTGGTAAATGTTTTAGGCACATAGAAAGAGAAAAAGAAAAAGTTTGCTACTTTCCTATATTATTAAAAAAAAACAAAACAAAACAGCATAGTACTCAGCTCTAGCCAAAACCATATATCATCATAACAGAATGAATTTCTGAAATATGAGTAAATATTCCAGTAAAAAATTATCATTACAAATTTTTATTAAGCATTTTAAGAGCTGACTTTTAAGTTGACAGTATAGCATACAACTTCTCATCTGCTGTCAGCTGCTAGGCTATTTCTGTAGCCTCTAGTCTGCACATACTCAATACTAAATGCTCGATTGCAACTGAAGTAGATGGGGGAACAAGACTTTTTTGGGCTAACACTGCAGATGCTGATGCTTCCACCAAGTTATTAAGCTTTCTTACCTCTATAAAATAATTAAACTTCCATAGGAATGGCTATAAAGTATTCTTGTAAAAGTCTATAATTTTGTTTGGGAAAAATAGAATGTGTTCTAGATATTTTATTTTTCTCTAACACTTTCTTCTCATACTCGTTATAGTTTTTTCACTATTATATTTTAATCAAAGATTATTTTGTCAGATATTAGTAAGCATCATATTGAGTTATCCCTCCTCAAACATTCTGATTTCTGCATTTAATTCAACCTTATAAGATGTGAATTCCCAAATAGGATCTGATTGTGAGAGACTTGTTGCTAATTTTAAACTAGAAAATGAAGGCAATTTTAAAGTTTTATTAATGCTAACATATTAAAAAAAACTGTAGATTCTACAAAGAGTGAGACTATAGTCCAACCTCTGTTAATCTATTTTTATTAAATGTTTAAGGACATTTTTAACTTAGAAAAATTATAAAGACCTTTGTTAAGTTACCTAAATGAGGTATGCTAATATTTACGTTAGCTATCAATCTCTACATCTAATCATTGAACTTTTAAAATAATAATTACTGTTATACATAAAATTAACAGTGTTTAAAACCATTGGGACTTATAGCATTTTACCCTTATAATTAATATTTATACTTCAACTCACTGACAGAATTTCAACACATAAAACCAATGAGGAAATGCTCATTCTTGGTTACACAGAGAATGCTTATGTGTAACTGATAGTGAAAATTAAGACATTAATAATAAATCCAAGTGACACGCCTCATTTATTAAACTGATGCTGTTAGGCTGTAAGCATTTTTACACACAAATTCAAGAATGCCAAAAATGACACTTAAGTAGCTATTCTGCTATTCAATCTTTCAAAGGCTGAGGGCAGAACTAAAGCCAAAAAGCAGATTTTAGATGAATACCCAAAGTGAATCTGTACTTCCATACATCCCTAATAAAGTAAAAACTACACTTAAAGTAAGAGTGAAAACAGTAACAATTTTCATTTATAGAACAGTCATGGTATGCCAGACATTTTGTGTAACTTCACTTACTTTTCGCAATAGGCCTATAAAAACAGGTACTACTGGTCTTCCCCATTCTACAGAGAAGGAAACTGAGTCTTAAAGAGGTAAAGAGACTTACCTAAGTCACACGGTTAATAAATGGTGGGGCCAAGGTTCAAACTTTAGCATTGACAAAACACTTCTCAGAAAGAACTGAAACAAGTTTCAGCAAAACATACAAGCCTTAAATAAGAATCATAGACAACTAAAATCATTCTCAATTAGGCAAGTCAATAATTTGGGTGGAGATAGAGTCCTAAAAATTCCTATGGGAGGAAGGCAAACTTCTGATCCCAAGAAAAATAAGAGCAGCTCTGGAAGCCAGCAACATGCAGGTCTCTGCTATATGCAAGAAACCTGGGATCTTTAAATTTTGTCCTGCACTACACCAGAGAACTTTATGGATTCAATAAGGGACTAGTTAAACTTTAAAGACTCACAACACATTCTCATGAAGAGTTTCAAATGCCTAAATAAAATTTCAACAAAGAAGTTTACTTGCTTTTTTCAGAGCTAAGAATAGGCAAGGAAAAAAAGTTCTACACGTAGCTAAAAACTATTATTAATACGACTCGTAACTGAGCATTAAATAGTCACTTAAAAACAAAAGAATTGATTAGTGAGTTATTACAGAAATAAGGGGAATGAGTAAAAACAAACTCTGATAAGGGAATTAACGTGTGTGTATATGTGGGTGTGGCTGTGTATGTGTGCATCTTTCCTGCAGATATTATACCATTGCCAGCAATGTAAAAGAATTCTCCAAGTGACTACATGGTATATCATAAGTCAAAAGTCAAGACATATTTGCACCATGACTATCAAATGTGGAAGCTGGTAAATAGAAGTAAAGTTTCAAACCATAAGTCAAATTGTGTCATTCCTCTGTTAAAACCTTTCAATGACCTCCCATTGCAATTAGAATAAAATCCAAAGTCCTTACTGTGGCTTGCAAGGCTTTAGTGGGTCCTTCCAACTCTCTGACCTCATTTCCCTTCTCTCTTTCTATCTTTTTCAGAATTCTCCAGCCAAAATGGCCTTCTTTCTTTCTCTCCTTTGTGCCAAGCTGTTGCCCATAACAGGGGCTTTATACCCAAAATATTCTTCTTCCAGATCTTCACCCCACATGAGAACAGCGACATATCTGCTTTGCTCACAAGACCCATGCCCAGCACTATTCTTAGCACATGTGTCCAGTGACAGTTACTGAATGAATGATTAATATCATCCCAATGCCCACTCCACCCTTGTGGCAGACACAGATAACCTTAGATAACCCTTCAACAAAAGACACACTGCCCAGCTGCAAGGAGTATGATCAGCTGAGAGGCTCCAGCTGTTAGCTTCTTTAGAGTTTGCTTCAGGTCTCCAGTCAAGGATATACAATCTTCCTTGGGTATCAGTGGGACACTGGGTCCATTCCCCCACCCGTAAGCGGGACTCCTCCAATAACTTTGTTCCAGAGGTCCCTGACTGAGTTGGCAGAGACTGTCAAGTCAGGTTCACAATGTGAGGACTGTTCTCGACCAATCCTGCTCCCATTCTTTTCTTTTCACAGGTGTTACTCTCTAGTAAACAACTTGCAGTCCCAACTCCATCTCAGTGTTTGCTTCCTGGAGAACCCAGCAAGCACTGTTTCCATTTCAAAAATCACTCTTTATGCCTACAAATTAAAATGGCCATTTTTAACAGTACACAGAACATTCATTTAATATCAAGCATCTGCTGAAATAACTACCACCACCATCATTCCCCACTCATGTTCATACACACAAGCACACAGACACACCTACACACTCTTCCCAAACTCATAACCACATGGCACTTAGCAGATTCTTACTTTATTTACATATGTCCTAATTCGAAAGCAACCTCCTTTATGAAGCCTTCAAAAACAATTAACTGATCTTTTTTTGTGCCTCTCTTTTGAACATCTAGCAGTACCTAACATGCTGTATGATAACTATCTGCTTAATTATATATCTATTTACCTATTAAGGATGGGGCTCTTATTAATAACCCTTGCGCCTCACAATGCACCTGGTTCAAGTACAATGTTCTATAAATTTCTTGATGAAGAAAGGAAGTGAACTAAATGAACTAAAATAAAAGTAATTCTAAAAGACAAACCTTTAAAAGCATATGATTTTTACAAAGTTTAATCTGTAAGCTTAAGTAACTATGGTTAGCATATTCAAGCCCCAAAGATTCACATTCTAAAAATAAAATAACTGTATTCTTCTTACTGAATAGACTTCATTTTGTTTTCGAGAGGCAGTTATTGTTAAAATTGAAAGCTACTCGACAATTTAGATGCCTATTCATTTTGAACTTTTTAGGACACTTCCTTACAAATAACATATTAGTTACCAAGGAAAAATGAAGCACTGATTTTTACAACTTATTAAATTTCTTTTCAACTTGATATAACCTGTCAGCTCTCAATTACACCCTCCGGAGACAAAATCAGGCCAAGCATCCCTAGCGCATAAGCATAAAACAGAACTAAACCATGAAAAACACACACACACACAAAAGAATAAAGTGTCTACTAGAGAAACATTTTATAAATCAGAAAATTTTACTTTTGAGAGTTGTTTAACACCAGTGGTTAACCCATACCAATTTTCTTTTTAAATTCAGTGAGCTAAAATGGGCAAGCAGCATTACTCCTCCACCCAGCGGTCACAGAATAGGTGAACAATTTAAAAATCCTAGTATTTTAAAAGAAGGCTAAGTCTCCCATAGGAAATAAAAGTGGAAATGAGTCCAATGGAGAAAATGGCTTGGTTCCACACCCTTAAAATTGCCTACAGCAATGCATCAAAAAATAAAGTAAAATAAGCCCCCAGAGTCTGGGTCAGCAGCATAGTGTTACAACTTAAGCATTGGGTCATCAGTGGCAATGGTAGGCTGATTAAGGGCTGAGGTAATATATTTACTTACCATAGTAAGGAACTGTGTAACAGTACCGCCAACAGTACAAAGAGTTCTTGTGTGGATACCATATACAAAGAAATACTATAACCATCTGCTTATATTTTAATATTGAAATATGTAACATACCAGAACAACAGTTTAAGAAATACAGATAAACTATATTATAAACACTATTAGTTCAACTTGTTAAAAAAAATTCATTCAGCAACCTATTAATTTTTCAATAACAAAAAAATCACTTCATTTTTATTACTCATTAAAAACTGATCCTAACTGAAACAACCTTCCTCTAACATAACCGATAAAAGCAAAAATACTATGTTAATATAGAAAAAGGCAATTTTACATGTAGTGAAGCTGCTCTCAAATATAAATAACAAAAGATTTGTTAAATGTTTATCACATTGATAGGTTAACTTTAACAATGATTTGTCTTCCTATTTAACAGGCAGCTCCAATTAGTGGAAGAAATGTATATGAATTATATTATACATATTACTGCTCTTGGGAAACCTATTTTGCAATTAACCAAGAAAAGAATTAGGGCAGAGAGGAATCTTACGATATTTCTGTTCCCAGTGTCTGGCACAAAGAGTGACATACAACGGTGCCCACAATATGTTTACTAAATGCAAAAATTAATGAATATACCAAGGTCAGTTTTTCCATAAGGATAAAAAAAAAAGTCTTTAAATCAGGAAAATGTTACCAGTACCAATATTCTTGATTTTGAAAATCACTATACCTATTCTATAGCATACATTTTGGGCAAGATTGATATTAAAAATCATTACCCAAAAGTTGATGTCCAAGAGCCATAAAGTGTCCTTACCTTTAATTCAATATTTCTTGGAATATTTTTGCAGGAAAATAACTTTTAAAAATATTAACAAGTATTAATATTTGTGAAGATGCAAAATGCTTTATTTAATAAATTAATCACCTAAATTCCAAGTATTAATGGATTCCCAAACCATTAACTCAGAGTAATAATATTTAATAATTCAAATAACAAAAAATTTGAGGCATATACTATATATCCAGCATGTTAGACAGCATACTCTGGGAATATAAAAGCAGTACACCTAACTCAAACTGAAGGCTATGAAGCTTCAGTTAAGGCTGAAATGAAAAGTAGCAGTTAAGCAGATAAGAGGAAGAATTGGTTATGAGGGTATGAAAGGTGTTCCAGGAAGATACATACCACGTGCAACAGCAAGGAGGTGTGGGAGGTGTGTGTTTGGGCACCTAGTAGTTCAAAATGGCTAAAGGAAGGGACTTGAAGAAAATTTCTAGAGATAAGTCTGAGAGATCATGAAATGACCTTGGACTGACATGGAAAGAAGTTCCAATTTTATCACGAAGACAAATGGAAAACCACTGATGGACATGATCAGAATTCTATTTTATAAAGATCACTGGACTGCAATAGAGAGAAAGAACTGGAAAAGAACAAGAGAGGACTGAGAGATCACTTGATATGATACTACATTAATCCCAACTGGAAATAAAAACATGGTGAAACAAAGCAGCAGCCAGAGGTTAGAAAGATTTAAGAGCAAGAACTGACACAACATGATGTCTCCTAGGTGTTTTGCATTAGACAATGCGTGAATAGTGATACCATTAGCTATGATTAGAGAAAAGACTTAAATTTCATTTTAATATATTCAGTTTTAGACACTGTGACACATCCAAATGAATTTATCAGTTTCGGGAATAAGTTCTGGGCTAAAGAATTAAATAAAGCACTTGTCAGTGTACGGGTGCTAGCTGATGTCACATAGGAAGAGATTACTCCAAGTACTTCCCCAAGGTCAAGGATGAAAGACAAAGTTGAAAAGCCCACAAATCAAAGGGTGTCAAATATGTAGTCAAGGAAGATAAAAACCCCAAAATGTACACTGGACTCAGCATCAAAGCTAAGTGGAATGGCAACATGTATATCATTCTAAGTTATTTCTCTGTGAAGGGAAAGAGGAAGATAAAATGAGAGGTTGAGAGGGGTTCAGAATCTAAGGAAATTTTCTTTGTAAGCCTTTCACAACGGGAAAAACAAAAGTATGTGAGCACCGAAAAGAAAAAACAATTAATATGATGTTATAAAAGAAAAGCATAACATAAAATGGTATATACATAATAAATAGAACCATGTAAAACTTTATATATAGGGACATGGGTTAGAAGGGAAAATGGAAAATTAAAAACAGTCATGTTTTACTTGTGGTATTTTTTCCTTTTATGATTTCCTTTAATGTTGTCCTACGCTGTTACAATTTTTAAATGAGCAAAAAGAGAATAACAGTCTATATATCTCCTCACCAAATCCCATCATGTTAAAATAATTAGAGACGGACAGTCTTATGATTAATCATTTAATGAAAAGTATACCCATGATTCAGTCCAAGTTCTCTAATACTCATCTAACCTAATTCTAAACTGTGCATTCCTAAAAGTGATCTGGTTGTTTCAAAACATCCCAGTTCTATAAGACTTCTATGTCTCACTAAACTTGGAAAATATGAGGCAAATGACATATTAACTTAAACAATCATAAAAATGCTTAGAAAGTAAAAGCCTCATTTAATGAAAAAAACTTAGAAATGTTTCCATATGTTTTTATGAAGTATTCTTTCCCCACTAAATGAACACATTCAAGATTTTGTTTCTGGCTTTGTTTCAGAAAAAACCCATCTGCATAGTACGGCACTTACAAGTACATCTCAGTCATGCGATAGTTATGTCACAGCTCATATATCAAATAAAAATCACATTCAAGCCCACACAACCTCACAGACCCAAAGTCTTCCTTTCTATAAAGAGTATTCCTGAGAGAGCTTTCACTGTACCTCACTGCTGATGTCACATGACTTTTGTTAGGAAGTTAAACCCTAAAACTAAAATATCAAACAGTTTGGAATATAGTTGTGAATGACCTAAAAAACCATTTTCTCTGGTTATAAAGTATGAATATTTCCTTTCCATAGAAACAGGTGCAGAAGCAGTGAAAAAACTGTTACTATACCTCACAACACTGTGATTTCTTTTAATACAGCATTGTATCATTACATTAAAGGCATGATAAAGTGATAATGCTTCATTTAATACTTAGAATAACCTTAGTAGATATTTTGAGAGCATCTCTATTTGATTCCACATGTGTATGTATGGAAATATATTCATTATAGATTTGAAATACTTTATTATCTAGAGCAGTTTTCACAAACTTCATGTATGTGTGTACTAACAATATTACTGCTACCCTATCCATGTATCATCTGTACTATGATTTACTTAATAAAGCAGCAGCAGTATTGCACAGTGCTTAAGAGCTTGAAAACTGTCAGAGCACATGAACTGATGTTACAGCTCTGCCACTCACTTCATCTATAACAAATGGCAAGACAATCTCTCGGAGCTTCAGTGTCTCATTTGTACAATGGAGATAATAATAGTACCTGCCTCTCAAAATTGTTGAGTGGATTAAATGACTAAATAGATATCAGGCACTTAGAAGAGAGCCTAGTACACAGTAAGCACTAAATAAGTAATCAACTAATACTACTGTTAATTTTTTCTTTAAATTTGCTCACAGTTCTTACTTTTACTTCATGATAAATTCATTTCATGAGCAAACTCTTACTCCACTATTATCTCAGGCAGTAATATCTGAAATCATGGGTATAACACAGGGGAAATATTTTTCCTAATATGGAGTAAAATAAATAATTTTTAAAATTAAAAACAAAGTTTCCAACATACTACTTAAAATCGTCTCTAATACCAACAGTGATATTGCACCAATAACGAACCCTTAATAATTACATAAGGGCCATTTTTTACAGTACACATTAAAAACTATGTGCCTCAGGGGGAAAAAATACATTCAAAGGAAACAGAAATATATTTAAATAACAGACATTCTATGATCAGTACATTGATAGCTATTACAAGAAAAATACGAACTGATTTCTATAGGAAAGGAGTATTAGAAGACAAATAAATAATGCAACGCCATTCAATGAAGACCTGTTATCCTGTTCCTTTCCAGTTTCAGAGATTTAAAAACCCCACTGGTTATTCTTTCCATAAAACTAAATTCCTCCTAGTTTTAGCTCATTTCTTTCCTTTATAAAATTAGAAAACCCTGTGCCTTTCATAAAATCATGAAACAATCCAAGACAGATTTTATTACTGCTATCAATATAATTAATAACAGTAGCCACCAATTATTACACTAGACACTGAAGAATGCAATTTATCACAACAAAACCATGAAAAATGTATTATTATCCATATTTTACAATGAAAAAACTAAAACTTCAAGAATCTAAGCAACATGTCTAAGATCCCACAACTAGCAAATGGAATTGGGTAAGGGGGGCTCCATGGGAGTAGAATTTAAACCACAAGTCCTGACTATGCTATAGTGAATTAGCAGACAGCCAAGAACTGTCCTTCAGAGTAGTCGGTAACTAATGTTTCATTGATCAAAACATTTTTGGTACTCCTTATTACAACTACATTTATGGCCTACAAGTCATTCTTCTGAATTGTTCCAATGATGACAGATCTTGATCATTTGAGGGGTGAGTCTGAATATTTGAAAGAAATAAATACAATTGAGAGTGAAGAGCAGTGAGTAATGTGACACTGGATCTCAACAAATCTTTACATTCTAACACAAGGCATGGTTCTAGATACATATTCAAGACTACATTTTGTTTCTCTGACACTGTCTTTAAAAGAAAAGGAAATATGTATTTAAAGCTAAGGTACTAATTTCCTCATATGGTCTGCTAAATTGGCTACAAAACCAATTTCAAAGAGGTTTTTAAAATCTGTGAACATGACAGTGTCTATGGATTGGACACTACAGACCAAAAGAATCACTTAGAAAAGCAACAGTCATTAGGATATACAAGTTCTGTTTTCACTGTAACATAATAAGCTTCAAAGACTTATTCATTAGAGAACAGTCATTAAAACCCTTCTCTGGTTTTAAAAAACTGTAACGTTATTCTCATTTTAGAATTTTCTTCCTCCTCTTCAAATAGCTTATCTAAACCTGTTCAGCATTTTTCACAAATATTTTCTAATGTGTGATCAGCAATACTGCTCAAAATTCTTATTACTAAAGAATAAAATTAAGAAGAGTTTCTCAGTTCTTCCCGGTGAATCTTCTGATTTGGAATCATTCCAAAATCATGTTTTTTCTTTCACCACTGAACTGACTCACGTCCAAGTTACAGCTTCATATTCCCTTAGGTGCCCAGTATAGCCCATAACTTTTCTTGTTTGTTCCAATCAAATCCTTACTAATTTTATTATTTTTTTGTTTTATTTTTGATATTTTAACAAGCTTTATATTTTAGAAGTTTCAGATTTACAGAAAAACTGTGAAGACAGTACAAAGAGCTCCCATATACCCTACACCCAGTTTTCCCTATTATTAACATTTTACCTTAGTATGACACATTTGTCATAATTAGTACTGATTTTATTACTTTTAATCCAAAGCACCTTTTATACTTCTCCCTGGTCTTACAGACTCACTTTATACGAATAACAACTCTGACCAATTCAGAAATACCTAATTTAATGTGCATATATTTTTCATTCCTTCTTCCATGACATCAATATAAATAAAAAGAAATGGATCTAGGTTAAATATCAATTTATATATCTCTGATAAAGATGTCAAACAATCAATAATTATACTTTGCATTAGACAATGATAGGTATTTGTTAGGACTCATATTGGTCAGAAACAGAAATCCAACTTCAACTAGCTTAACCCAAAAGCTGAGATTAACTAGTTTACAAAAAACAGAGAAGGGGTGAAAACCCAGTGATGATAAGGAAAATACAAGGCCCCAGAAACAACTGGTACCAGGGTCTCAAATGACTCCAGAACTCTGTCTCCTGGTTCTCTTTAGATCACTTTACTTTTCTGCAGTTGTGTTTTCTCACCATGGCAGAAAACAAAAACAGTGATAATTCTCAATTGCTACATTTTATGTCTTCTATCACTAGGGAAAAAATAACCTCATTTTCCCTGGTTCCAAGTTCAAAACTCCCAGAAAAAAGATTCTGACTAGCACAACTTGGGACCTGTGGACTTTGAACAAGTAGGCATCCTGACTCAATAAGGCAGCCCACACCTAGGTCAAATGGAAACAGCAAATCAAAAAGCATTTAAAAAATGATATAAATGAAATGCTGTAGAGGGTGTGGAGAAAAGGGAATCCTCTTGCACTGTTGGTGGGAATGTAAATTGATACAGCTACTATGGAGAACAGTATGGAGGTTCCTTAAAAAAACTAAAAAGAGAATTACCATATGACTCAGCAATCCCACCACTGGGCATATACCCAGAGAAAACCATAATTCAAAAAGACACATGCACCCCAATGTTCACTGCAGCACTATTTACAATGGCCAGGTCGTGGAAGCAACCTAAATGTCCATCAACAGATGAATGGATAAAGAAGATGTGGTACATATATACAATGGAATATTACTCACCTATAAAAAGGAACAAAATTGGAAAATTTTGTAGAGACATGGATGGACCTAGAGACTGTCATAAGGAGTGAAGTAAGAAAGAGAAAAACAAATATCGTATAGTAATGCACATATGTGGAATATAGAAAATTGGTACAGATCAACTGGTTCGCAAGGCAGAAATACAGACACAGATGTAGAGAACAAACATATGGACACCAAGTGGGGAAAGCAGGGGTAGGGGGTGGGGGGGTGAATTGGGAGATCGGGATGGCCATATATACATCACTAATAAGAAAAAAAAATCAACTTGTACACTTTAAATACATGCAGTTTATTGTATGTCAATCATATCTCAATAAAAGTTCTTAAAAAAACAACAAAAAAAGAAAAATGATATAAATGAACTTATTTACAAAACAGAAACAACAAAAAAAGAAGAAAAATGATATAAATGAACTTATTTACAAAACAGAAACATACTTTTCAAAAACAAACTTATCATTACCAAAGGGAAAACATGGGGGAGAGGAAAAAATAGGAGTTTGGGATTAATATACACACACTACTATATATAAAACACATAACCAACAAGGACCTACTGTATACCAAAG
This sequence comes from Hippopotamus amphibius kiboko, assembly GCF_030028045.1. Classification (NCBI taxonomy): domain Eukaryota; kingdom Metazoa; phylum Chordata; class Mammalia; order Artiodactyla; family Hippopotamidae; genus Hippopotamus; species Hippopotamus amphibius. Next base: position 136,857,655 of record NC_080190.1, on the reverse strand, counting down.
GGAATTCTACTCAATATTCTGTAATAACCTACACGGGGAAAGAATTTGAAAAAAATGAATATATGTATATGTATAACTGAATCACTTTGCTGTGCACCTGCAAATAACATAACATTGCAAATTCACTATACTTCAACAAAATTAAAAAAAAAAAAAAGCATACCTGGCTTAGCCCTCCCCACATTTTGGATTTACAAGAAAAAGTGGCAACTACCCCTTGGAAGGAACCTTAACCTCCATTCCCGCACATGAAGAAAAATGCAGGCTCAATAGGGCATTTGATACACAGAGGTTCCCCAAAATGCCTGAATCTGATTCACAGATGGTTCAATGAAAGTGAAACATAATGATGTCTACTGTGTGCTGCTGCTGCTATTCACCCTCAGCTCCAGCAATGTGTAAACTAGCTCAATAGGCAGAATTCAAAGCCATTCTCATAATTCTGCTTAATATGTCCCTTGACTAATCTTGTTTTAATTTACTGACCCTTGGGTCGTTGCCAATGGCCTACCTACTGGTCTGCCACTTGCAAAACCAGAGACTGGTGAATTAAATACTAAGGATTAGAAAACACAAATTATATAAAAAAGAAACTATTGGGGGGGGAACCTATAGAAAAAAAACATTACACATGATCAAATCATCTGGATTACTCACGCTGATGCCCACAGCAGGGACCCTTTCACTGATGAGACCAACTGGAATAAACGTGCATCACCAAGATTACCACCACTGCTGCCTGAACCCATCATTGTATTAGACATGGCAAAACAGCCACAATCATGGGGATTGGGCATAAAGTACAGAACTCTGTTTCTGATGCAGAGGTCACTGCAGTATGATCCACTCATGACTCCAAAGTCGACCCGTTTATAATGTGGTGATGAAGGCCACATTGCCCTAGGTGTTGCTACCCCAACCCTGTCCAGTCTACTCCTGGCAAACACTATATTAGGCTTTTTAGCCCTAACTCTCAGTCTGATCAGCTAACTCTGGCCATACCAATGTGGTCAACAAAATTAAGCTATTACATGCCGAAGACCATTTACCAGCTAACAATGGTGGGTCTTCTATTATAAAGGGCACACAACAGGTCAAAAGTTGGAATATTTGATGAACATTCTATGCTCCTTACCTAATCCACAGGCATCTAACATTGTTGAGCCCTGGAATGGCCTCCTGATAATTAAGAAAGATTTCTGACTCTACCTCTTTCACCTTCTTTAGGTCTACATAATTCAGTAAAGTAATATGGTCACTAAATGCAGCTGTCTGACAAGGGGATTATCTCCTCTTGACCACCTCTCAGGATAATAATCAGGAAAAAAGTAGTATAGTATAAAGCATAAAGACAACAGGGGTCAGCAAACATTCTCGGTAAAGGGCCAGAAAGTAAATATTTTAGGTTTTGTGGACAACATATCTCTCTCACATTTTTTTTTTTCCCCAACCCTTTAAAATTGTATAAAAAACGTTAGCTTGTAGGTCTTCATAGAAGGCCACAAGCCAGATCTGGCCTAGGAGCTTTAGTTTGCCAACCTCTGGTATGTACTTATTTTGAAATCTCAGCTTTCTACCCCGAACATTCCTGAGCAGGATGTACCTTACGTTCCAATGACAGAAGTCCCAAGCAAGCCTAATTGGTATACCTTCCAGGTAGCAGCCCATCCAAAGGAATTCTAGGATTCAAACTTAATTGTGATCCAGCCACCTGGATTCTCTTATTGGACAGATATGGTCCCATATTAGGCAAACATTTCATGAAAAGGGTCAGATAATGTTTTAAGCTTTATGAATAGGATCTCTATTGCAACTACTCAAATCCAGCACTGCAGTGCAAAAGCAGCCACAGACAACAAGTAAACAAATGGGTACAACCAGATTTGGCTCAAAGCAGGCCAAGCTGCTAGTGGTTTTCTTTTTCTATATGGCAGAGGAAGGAGGAAGTGTAATAACAGCTCGATTTCTATTCTGCAAGGATTTGCATAGAAAAGGAGTCAACTCACATGTCTTTTATAATAGTAAGGATTATAAGCTTCATATTTACGTTCTTTTGTATTCTGAGGTTCAACACTATAGTATTAAGAATAAAGGACACAAAAACACCCATATATACTATAGCTGAAAAGTATGAACTAAAAAATATGCATTCTTAATTTGATTCAAATCAAAAATACTGAATCCTTGGTATGTAATAAATCATATTCCCAGAGATTTGAAATTATATTACCTCATTTAATCATCCAAATCACCTTTTGAGGTACTATCATTACCAGACGTCACTGTATCCTTTAACATGTTATGTGATGCCTATGTTCCAATTTCCTCATCTGGAAAAAGGGAATAACTGTATATCTAAGAAAAGAGCTTCTAAGTATTAAATGGGTTAATACAAAGCACTAAGAAACATGCACATGTAACCATTCATATGTTAATTATTATTACTATCATAATTTATTGTTCAAAGGGAAATACAAGGACACTACATTTTAATAAACCTTTCACATGTGATCTCTTATAATTATTTTGATCATTTAAATGATTTTTAAAAAGTAAATGGCAACTTTTGTGTCATTTTGCCCCCAAACTAGTTTCAATACAATATAAAAAAAGCACTATGTGCTATTTTTCTCAATTAATATATAATTTAAAATTTGTAGTAACTACAACAAAAAAGTAAAAATAAGTGAAATTAATTTTAATAATATTTTTATATATCTAAGATATTATCATTTAATATACCTAATATATATTAGATACATTAAATATCTAAGATACTACCTAATATATATCTAAGATACTATCACATATCTAAGATAGTATCATTTAATATTTAATCAATGCAAAAAAATGATATTTTACATACTTTTGTTTTACAAAAAGTGTTTGAGCCCCATAAGTATTTTAAACTTACAGCCATCTCAATTCAGACTAGCCACATGTGGGTAACAGCTACCATACTGGATTTTACAATTCTGAGTTATTAAATACATAATTCTCAAAAATGTTATACAAATTTAAATCCTTCTCCCTCCTCCTCTTCCCACAGCACTTCCCTTTCCTTCTCCACCCAAATTTTAAACTCATTCATTCATTCATTCATTCATGTGATATACTAGGATGAGAATATGTTCCTCTGGAAATAGAGAAAGACAAGTAAACAATCTTAATACACTTGGAAAGTGATTTGGCAGCTCCCTTTAAGAGATCTGGAGGACAGGATAGAGAGATATGGATAGATAAACTCTAAATTGAAACACCAAAGATAAGTGGGGATAAGCCAAGCAAAAAAGGGAAGAACATGACAGGCAAAGAAAGCAACATGGAAAAAGTCATGAAGCAGAAGCAAGTTTAGAGTACACATCTGAAAAACAGACTGAAGATAAATGTGACTTAAGCAGAGTGAACAAGAATAAATGTAGCATGTGATTTGCCCCATCAGGCATTCAAATTTTCCCTATGGGGGAAAAAAAAATCTTAGAATAAAGTGACTGATAGCTGTCTACTTAAAACTCATTCTCCAACTTTGTTCAGGGTAGGAATATATCAGCTAAAAATACTCACCTCCCTAGGTAGAATAAAAAGCAGATATTGTCAGGACTTCCTAGGTGGCGCAGTGGTAAACATTCCACCTGCCGATGCAGGGGACAAGGGTTCGAGCCCTGCCCTGGTAAGATCCCACATGCCACGGAGCATCTAAGCCGATGCTCCACAACTACTGAGCCTGTGCTCTAGAGCCCGTGCTCCACAAGAGAAACCACTATAATGAGGAACCTGCGCACCGCAATGAAGAGTAGCCCCTGCTCTCAGCAACTGGAGAAAGCCCGTGTGCAGCAATGAAGACCCAAAGCAGCCAATAAATAAACTAAATAAATAAACAAATTAAAAAAAAAAAAAGCAGATGTTGTCAAGTAACATAAACGCTGTTTTAAGAACTGTGCAGAAAACACCTAACAATAGCAAGCTTAAGGCTGCCATCCTTAGAAAAGCAAACTTAGGAAGTTGGCCCTTGACTGACAGCATCTGGGAACCTGACTTGCCTTCATTCCCTAATTGATAAGAGCGGTTCGCTCTGCTTAAACTTATGTACAAAAAAATATAGTTTATACTAAACACCTGCTTTCCTTCCGGGAGTCAGGAATTTTGGAATGTGCTAGGTAGAGGTTGCTTGCACGAGGAGCCCCCAGTAAAAATTTGGGGATCTGCTCACTAACAGACTTCCCTAGGCAGAAACAGTGCACATGTTACTATATATTTTGTTGGTAGAGAAAAGCAGTTAAAATGTACCTTCTTCACAGGAGATAGAGGACAGAAGGAAGGTTGTGTACGTATTTCTCCAAACTACCTGTCTTTTTCCCTTATGATCAGACACATATCCCTACTAACTTGCTACAATAAATCTTAGCCATAAGTATAACTATATGTCAAGTCTACAGAGTTCTCCTAGAGAACTCCAAATGCAGGGGTCCTAAGGACCCCAGACATAAAAACCCATACAGCAATTCTATTTTAATCATTTTTCACAGTTAACTTAAATCACAGTATTTTCTTATTAACAATTACCTACCGTATTTGATTATATTCTTTAAGTGGCTGACTTTGCTCATTCACTAGCAAAGAGAGATCTCCTAGCTCCTATCCACTATACTACAGATAATGTTGGGGGCGGGGAGGGTAGGAGGGGAGAGAAGAGAGACAATCTTAAAAGTTGGTAGAATTTACGGAATATCTACATTCTGAATGCTCACTCAAAAAAGGAGAGGAAGAAACACCATTTCTAGACACTCTCAATAGTAATTAGTAGCAATAAGCTGATATGAATAGGTGAAACAGAGGGAGAAAAGCACTGCAGAAGGATGGAAAAGCTTGAGAAAAGCCCTAAGACAAAAAAAAGAATGGCTCCAGAGAGAATCAAGACGGCGGAATAGGAGGATGTGTGCTCACTCTCTCTCGCAAGAGCATCAGAATTACAACTAAATGCTGAACAACCATCAACAGAAAGACACTGGAACTCACCAAAAAAGAAACCCCACATCCAGAGAAAAAGGCGAAACTGCAATGAGACAGTAGGAGGGGCACAATCCCGGTAAAATCAAATCCCATAAATGCTGCGTGGGTGACTCACTAGCTGGAGAACAGTTATACTGCAGAAGTCCTGAGGGTTCTGAGCCCCACGTCTGGTTTCCTAACCTGGGGGTCCAGCAACGGGAGGAGGAATCCCCAGAGAATCAGACTTTGAAAGCCAGCGGGATTTGATTGCAGGACCTCCACAGGACTGGGGGAAACAGAAACTCCAGTCTTGGAGGCACACAAAAAAGTGTGCTCATCAGCATGCAGGGGGAAGGAGCAGTGACCCCATAGGAGACTGAACCAGACCTACCTGCTGGTGTTGGAGGGTTGCCTGCAGTGGCGGGGGGCAGCTGTGGCTCACCGAGGGGACAGGGGCACTGGCAGCAGGGGTTCTGAGAAGTGCTCACTGGCGTGAGCCCTTCCAGAGTCCACCATTAGCTCTACCGAAGAGCCTGTAAGCTCCAGTGCTGGATCGCCGCAGGCCAAACAACCAACAAGGCGGTAACACAGCCCCACCCATTGGCAAACAAGCAAATTAAAGTGTCACTGAGCTCCAACCACTAAATCAGATTAAAGTTTTACTGACCTCAGCCCACCCAGCCAAACGCACCATCAGTCCCTCCCATTAGGAAGCATGAATGAGCCTCCTAGATAGCTTCCTCCACAAGCAGGCAGACAGCAGTATCAAGCACTATCAGCAATATTTCGTCTTGTGGAACTGAAAACCACAGCCCCAGAAAGACACAGAAAATGAAAAGGCAAAAGACTTTGTACCAGATGAAGAGACAAGATAAAACCCCAAAAAACAAATAAATGAAGAAGAGATAGGCACTCTTCCAGAAAAAGAATTCAGAAAAATGATAGTGAAGATGAGCCAGGACTTTGAAAAAAGACTGGATGCAAAGATCGAAAAGTTGCAAGAAAAGTTTACCAAAGACCTAGAAGAATTAAAGAACAAACAAACAGAGATATGCAACACAATAACTGAAATGAAAAACATACTAGAAGGAACCAATAGCAGATTAACTGAGGCAGAAGGACAAATAAGTGACCTGGAAGACAGAATGGTGATAATCACTGACGAGGCAAAGAATAAAGTAAAAAGAATGAAAAGAGGACTTCCTAGGTGGCGCAGGGGGTAAGAATCTGCCTGCCAATGCAGGGGACATGGGTTCAATACCTGCCCCAGGAAAATGCCACATGCCACGGAGCAACTAAGCCTGTGCACAACTATTGAGCCTGCGCTCTAGAACCCATGAGCCACAACTATTGAGCCCATGTGCCGCAACTACTGAAGCCCACGCACCTAGAGCCTGTGCTCTACAACAAGAGAGGCCACGGCAATAAGAAGCCCGTGCACCACAAAAAAGAGTAGCCCCCGCTCACTGCAACTAGAGAAAGCCAGTGTGCAGCAATGAAGATGCAACACAGTCAATAAAATAAATAAATAAATAAATAAATAAATATTAACTCCTGACACACACAACAATCTGTATGACTCTCCAGATAATTATGCTGAGAGGAAAAAAACAAAAAAACAAAAACAACAAAACAAAACAAAACAAAAAAAGAGTGAGAAGAACTGAAGACAGCCTAAGAGACCTCTGGGACAACATTAAATGCACCAACATTTGCATTATAGGGGTCTAAGAAGGAGAAGAGAGAGAGAATGAACCTGAGAAAATACTGGAAGAGATTATAGTTGAAAACTTCCCTAACATGGAAAAGGAAATAGATACCCAAGTGCACGAAGCGCAGAGAGTCCCAGGCAGGATAAACCCAAGGAGAAACATGCCAAGACACATAGTAGTCAAATTGACAAAAATTAAGGACAAAGAAAAGTTATTAAAAGCAACAAAGGAAAAAAGACAAATAACATACAAGGGAACTCCCAGAAGGTTAACACCTCATTTCTCAGCAGAAACTCTGCAAGCCAGAAGGGACTGGCATGATATATTTAAAGTGATGACAGGGAAGAACCTACAACCAAGAATACTGTACCCAGCAAGGATCTCATTCAGATTTGATGGAGAAATCAATAGCTTTACAGACAAGCAACAGATAAGAGAATTCAGCACCACCAAACCAGCCCTACAACAAACGCTAAAGGATCTTCTCTAACTGAGAAACATAAGAGAAGAAAAGAACCTACAAAAACAAACACAAAACAATTAAGAAAATAGTAACAGGAGCATACATATCGATAATGACCTTGACTGTAAATGGACTAAATGCACCAACCAAAACACACAGACTGGCTCAATGGATACAAAAACAAGACCCATATATATGCTGTCTACAAGAGACCCACTTCAGACCTAGGGACACATACAAACTGAAAGTGAGGGGATAGAAAAAGATATTCCATGCAAATGGAAATCAAAAGAAAGCTGGAATAGCGATACTCATATCAGATAAAATAGACTTTAAAATAAAAAATGTTACAAGTGACATGAAAGGACACTACATAAAGATCAAGGGATCCATCCAAGAAGAACACATAACAATTATAAATATATAGGCACCCAATATAGGAGCATCTCAATACATAAGGCAAATGCTAACAACTGTGAAAGAGGAAACTGAAAGTAACACAATAGCAACGGGGGACTTTAACACCCCACTTACACCAATGGACAGATCATCCACACAGAAAATTAATAAGGAAACACAAGCTTTAAATGACACAATAAATATGCTGGATTTAATAGATATCTATAGGACATTACATCCAATAACAGCAGATTGCACATTCTTCTCAAGTGCAGTGGAACATTCTCCAAGATAGATCACATTTTGGGTCATAAATCAAGCCTTGGTAAATTCAAGAAAATTGAAATCATATCAAGCATCTTTTCCAACCACAACGCTGTGAGATTAGAAATCAATTATGGGAAAAAACCTGTAAAAAGCACAAACACATGGAGGCTAAACAATATGCTACTAAATAACCAAGAAATCAGTGAAGAAATCAAAGAGAAAATCAAAAAATACCTAGAGACAAATGACAATGAAAACACAACAATCCAAAACCTATGCAATGCAGCAAAGGCAGTTCTAAGAGGGAAGTTTATAGCAAATAAAATCCTACCTCAAGAAACAAGAAAAATCCCAAATAAACAACCTAACCTTACACCTAAAGAAACTAAAGAAAGAAGAGAAAACAAAACCCGAAGGTAGTAGACAGAGAGAAATCATAAAGATCTGAGCAGAAATAAATTAAATAAAAACAAAGAAAACGACAGGAAAAAGCAGTAAAAGTAAAACCTGGTACTTTGAGAAGACAAATGAAATTGATAAACCTTTAGCAAGACTCATCAAGAAAAAGAGGGAAGGACTCAAATCAATAAAATTAGAAATGAAACAGGAGAAGTTACAATGGAAACCACAGAAATAAGAAGCACCATAAGAGAGTGCTACAAGCAACTATATGCCAACAAAATGGAAAAACTGGATGAAATGGACAGATTCTTAGAAAGGGATAACCTTCCAAGACTGAATCAGGAAGAAACAGAAAATATGAACAGATCAATCAAAAGTAATGAAATTGAAACTGTGATTAAAAACCTCCCAACAAACAAAAGTCCAGGACCAAATGAATTTAATCAAACACTGAGAGAAGAGCTAACACCCATGCTTCTCAAACTCTTCCAAAACATTGCAGAGGAAGGAATGCTCCCAAACTCATTTTATGAGGCCACCATCACCCTGATACCAAAACCAGACAAAGATATTATAAAAAAAGAAAACTACTAACCAATATTACTGATTAATTTGGATGCAAAAATCCTCAACAAAATACTAGCCAACAGAATCCAACAACACATTAAAAGGATCATACACCATGATCAAGTGGGGTTTATCCATAGAATGCAAGGATTCTTCAATATATGAAAATCAGTCAATGTGATACACCATATTAACAAATTGAAGGGTAAAAACCACATCATCATCTCAATAGATGCAGGAAAAGCTTTTGACAAAATTCAACACCCATTTATGATAAAAACTCTCCAGAAGGTGGGCACAGAAGGAACCTACCTCAACATAATAAACGCCATATACAACAAACCCACAGCAAACATCATTCTCAATGGTGAAAAACTAAAAGCATTCCCTCTAAAATCAGGAACAAGACAAGGATGTCCACTCTCGCCACTACTATTCAACATCATTTTGGAAGTCCTTGTCACAGCAATCAGAGAAGAAAAAGAAATCAAAGGAATCCAAATTGGAAAAGAAGTAAAACTTTCACTGTTTACAGATGACGTCACTATACATAAAAAATCCTAAAGATGCCACCAGAAAACTGCTTGAGCTAATCAATGAATTTGGTAAAGCTTCAGGATACAAAATTAACACACAGAAATCTCTTACATTTCTATACACCAACAATGAAAGATCAGAAAGAGAAATTAAGGAAACAATCCCATTCACCACTGCAACAAAAAGAATAAAATAACTAGGAGTAAACCTAAGCAAGGAAGTAAAAGACCTCTACTCAGAAAACTATAAGACACTAATGAAAGAAATCAAAGACAACACAAACAGATGGAGGGACATACCATGTTCTTGGATTGGAAGAATCAACGTTGTGAAAATGACTGTACTACCCAAAGCAATTTACAGATTCAATGCAATCCCGTTCAAATCATCAATGGCATTTTTCACAGAATTAGAACAAGAAATCTTATGATTTGTATGGAAACGCAAAAGACCCCGAATAGCCAAAGCAATCTTGAGAAGGAAAGACAGAGTTGGTGGAATCAGGCTTCCTGACTTCAGGCCATACTACAAGGCTACAGTGATAAAGACAGTATGGTACTGGCAGAAAAACAGAAATATAGATCAATGGACCAGGACAGAAAGCCCAGAGGTAAACTATGGTCAATTCATCTATGACAAAGGAGGCAAGGATATACAATGCAGAAAAGGAAGCCTCTTAAGTGGTACTGGGAAAACTGGACAGCTACGTGTAAAAGAATGAAATTAGAACACTTCCTAACACCATACACAAAAATAAACTCAAAATGGATAAAAGACCTAAATGTAAGGCCAGACACTATAAAACTGCTAGAGGAAAACATAGGAAGAACACTCTTCTACGTAAAGAACAGCAAGATCTTTTTTGATCCACCCCTAGAGTAATGGAAATAAAAACAAACATAAATAAGTAGGACCTAATGAAACTTCAAAGCTTCTGCACAGCAAAGGAAACTATAAGCAAGACGAAAAGACAACCCTCAGAATGGGAGAAAATATTTGCAAGCACATCAACAGACAAAGGATTAATCTCCAAAATATATAAACAGTTCCTCCAGTTCAATATCAAAAAAACAAACAACCTAATCAAAAAATGGGCAGAAGACCTAAATAGGCATTTCTCCAAAGAAGACATACGGATGGCCAAGAGGCACATGAAAAGATGCTCAACATCACTAATCATCAGAGAAATGCAAATTAAAACTACAATGAGGTATCACCTCACACCGGTTAGAATGGGCATCATCAGAAAATCGACAAACAGTAAATGCTGGAGAGGGTGTGGAGAAAAGGGAATGCTCTTGCACTGTTGGTGAGAATGTAAACTGATACAGCCACTATGGAGAACAGTATGGAGGTTCCTTGAAAAACTAAAAATAGAGTTACCATAGGACCCAGGAATCCCACTGCTGGGCCTATATCCAAAGAACACCATAATTCAAAAAGACATATGTACTCCAATGTTCACTGCAGCACTATTTACAATAGCCAGGACATGGAAGCAACCTAAATGTCCATCAATAGATGAATGGATAAAAAAGATGTGGTACATATATACAATGCAATATTACTCAGGTGTAAAAAGCAATGAAATTGAGACATTTGTAGAGACATGGATGGACCTAGAGACTGTCATACACAGTGAAGTGAGTCAGAAAGAGGAAAAACAAATACCGTATATTAACACATATATGCAGAATATAGAAAAATGGTACAGATCATCCGGTCTGCAAGGCAGAAATAGAGACCCAGATGTAGAGAACAAACATATGGACACCAAGTGGGGAAAGTGAGGAGGGTTGGGGGGGAATGAATTGGGAGACTGGGATACCAAATTCTACACTCTAAATATATGCAGTTTATTGTAAAAAAAAAAAAAAAAAAAAAAAAGCACAGCTCTTTTGAGAAACTGAAAGGTTAATAAAGCATAGAGCCAGATTTGAGTCTTCATCCTATAGTTAATAGGAAACCATCGAAGGCTGAGTGCTACAATCACATCCGAATTTTTCAAAGCTTACTAGGGCATATGGTAGACAATGGACTGGAACAGGAAAAAGAAATGACGAAGCTCTGCCCTATAGTGAAAGAAGTAAAAATGGAGAGAAACAGATGTATTGTAAAAGTACTTAGAAAATAAATTTGACAATACTTGGTAAATGATTTACTATGGGTAGATGATTAAACAGAGGAAAAATGTATCAGTTATAATTACTTAATTCTATCTATTTTGGATGAAACACTTTAATGAAAAGGTGGTTAAAAAATGAAAAAAGTTAGCAATGAAGATTATTAGGACATCTGCATAATATTTGATTAAGTGAATTTAAAAATTACATGGAAGTCACATGAATACATATGCTAATTTTCTCATAAAATTTCTACAAAATAAAAAGTACAATGTTTTAGATAGGCACCAAATGAAGAGTACAAGATTATAACCTATACCAATGGTAAGCAAAATGTTTCTGGTAAAGGGCCAGATAGTAAAAGTTTTGGGATTGTGAGCCATATGATCTCTGTTGCAACTACTCAACACTGCCACTGTAGGACAAAAGACGCCATAGACAATATTTAAAGGAACAAGTTAGTTATTTTCCAATAAAATTTTACTTACAAAAACAAGCAGTGAGCTAGAGTTGCCAGCCCTGATTTAGAGAATGAAGAAAAAATGCAAAAGTTGAGCCAAGTAGCCAGATCAGATACCTAACCAATGAGAACAATGCACTAAGTATTCCAGCAGGCAAATGTAATATAACCAATATAATTCCTTTTTTAAAAAAAAGGTAGAATCGGCAGTGAGCAGGTAGACCTTCAAAAATGGTCTGGTAACATTTAGTGGGGAGTATCACATCCACAAGGCTGAAATTAAGGAAAAAACTTCCAGAATCTATGGCAGTCTGGAAAGGGAAATTCATGACCTTAGTCTTTGATGAGACAGGGAATGGCCCAGCAGAACAGACATCTAGGAACTGAAATGGCAGTTTAACATGGAAGCTTGGACCACTCAAACAGAAGTTCAATCAACAGAGCTAAGGCACACAGTCAAAGCAGGATTAACTGCAAAGTTGAGTAGATGCTCCTGAGTCAACCTGGATGTGTATTCCTTAAATCATTTCCAGATTAATGATGGAATCAAACCCAGACATGAGGCAGGAATGAAAGAAAAAGCAGAAATAAAGTGACTGTAGCTATAGAGAAGAGTAAGGTCCTTTTAGAGTATCAAGAAGGCTCTTAGAAAACTGAGGAATTACAAAAAAGTAACTACTTCTTATAGGGAAAGATCTACAAAAAGCAGGTCAAGTCAGATAATGGAAAAAATTATTAGTTATTTTACTGATGAGGGCTGCTTTCCAATTTACAAATGATATTAATCTAACATCACATGACATTTTCTAATGCTTTCGTCTCATAATTAAATTTCAATAAAACAGAAAAAAGCTGTTTCTAATTATTTACTAATAAAAATTTTTGTAAGAGGACTATCTGTTATTTACTTTTGACAATAAAATTGAGTAAATGTTATTATATTTGATACTTAATACCAATGACTTGCTGAATTTAATTGAATATTGGCAAAAAATTTTTAATAGTTATTATGATTAAGTAATAACTGAAAGATACTTCACGAGTGTCTAAACAATATGATCTATTACAGCATGTTAGATTTTGTCAAAAAAACCTCAGTACAAAAATAACAACAGTATAGAGTGATGTGTGTAATCAAAGACCAAATCAGATCTTTGAAAACAGGATGCAAGTCTAGCAGTTACTAGGTACTAAACATCCATTGAAATGAGCTGATATATTAACCACAATGATACCACAAAGGAAAAAATAATTAACTCTGCGTGGGTGAATGAGAAAAGTAATTGCAAAGGAAATACTAATGCTAATACTAAATATTAATATCAGTGTTACATTTCAAATAGAAAGGTAATAAATCAGCGCTTCTTTTGGTGGGAGGGGGGCGGGGGGTGGTGAACAGAGGCAAGGAAACCTGAAGAGCAAGGTATGCAGGATTTGATTCAACCAGAGATGAGGTATGAGGCTAGGGAGAACCCAGGTCCTAAAGGGCCAGGCCAAAAGTCTTTTAAGTTTAGCCTGAGCGCAATGGAGAGCCACTGATAATTCCTGAGAAGTGGATTGGTAAGATTATGCTCTTTCCTTTTTGATGCAAAGTTTAGGAAGGATAAGCCCAGGGGTACCTTAGAAGCCATATAAGGGTAGGTAAAAGCTAAAACCAGTCTTGGCAAAGCTAGGATCCAAGAGGTGAAAGGCTTCAGGGACAGGGGGAGAAAAGAGCATGAAGCCCCTTCCCCCAGAGTCTTCCAATCCTAATCCACTGACATGGCTCAAACCCCAAACCTACCGTCAGGGTCTTCTTAAGGGGCCCCAGAGGACACAATGCTGGTTATACAATTTGCTCAGTGTTTAATTTATCCAAAGCCCTAACAGATGACTCAACAAAGCCTTCAAGCATAGCCCTGCCCATATCCTGAGATTCAGAATCCACAGGTGGTTCTGTCCTTGGTTTCGCTGCTTCCTTGACATTTCCTCTTGAATATTTCCAAACCTTAAAATGTAAAGATTTTGTCCAAAAAGACACACATATACTTTTGCAACAGGCTATCATGTGCAAAGAAACGTTTCCACTCAGCAGTTTGTGTGCACATATGGTAAGGTGTTGTGCGTCCATGGCTATCCATCTATCCATCATTCATCCATGACTGTCCATCTATGACAAGACAGCAAATTTTTTTTTTTCATAATTCTTTTTTTTTATTGGAATATAATTGCTCCACACACCCACACCAGTTTTTGAGGTACACCAAAGCCAACCATCTGTATTTATACACATATCCCCATATACCCTCCCTCCCTCGACTCCACCCCACCCTCCCCGTCCTGGCCCTCTAAGGCATCATCCATCATCAAGTTGATCTCCCTTTGCTACACAGCAACTTCCCACCAGCTACCCACTCCACAGTTGGTAGTATATATGTATCTATGCTACCCTCTCACTTCGTCCCAGCTTCCCCTTCACGCCCTCCACCCCCAACCTTGTGTCCTCCAGTCCATTCCATGAATCTGCATCCTTATTCTTGTCTTGTCACTGGGTTCATCAATACCACTTTTTTTTTTTTTTTTTAAGATTCTGTATATATGAGTTAGCATACAATATTTGTTTTTCTCTTTCTGGCTTACTTCATTCTCTATGACAGACTCTACATCTATCCACCTCATTACATAGAGCTCCATTTCATTCCTTTTTCTAGCTGAGTAATATTCCATTGTGTATATATATATGCCACATCTTCTTTATCCATTCATCTGTTGATGGGCATTTAGGTTGCTTCCATGTCCTGGCTATTGTTTCTGTAGGTCCTTTTCTTCTCTTATGTTTTCCGCTTAGAGAAGCTCCTTTAGCGTTTGTTGTAAGGCTGGTTTGGTGGTGCTGAATTCTCTTAGCTGTTGCTTGTCTGTAAAGCTTTTGATTTCTCCCTCGAATCTGAATGAGATCCTTGCTGGGTAGAGTATTCTTGGTTGTAGGTTATTTCCTTTCATCACTTGAAATATATCATGCCACTCCCTTCTGGCTTGCAGAGTTTCTCCTGAGAAATCAGCTGTTAACCTGATGGAAGTTCCCTTGTACGTTATTTGTTGTTTTTCCCTTGTTGCTATTAATAACGTTTCTCTGTCCTTAATTTTTGTCAATTTGACTACTATATGTCTTGGCGTGTTTCTCCGTGGGATTATCCTGCCTGGGACTCTCCGTGCTTCCTGCACTTGGGTAGCTATTTCTTTTCCATGTTAGGGAAGTTTTCAACTATAATCTCTCTTCCAATATTTTCTCAGGTCCTTTCTCTCTCTCTTCTCCTTCTGGGACCCCTATAATGCAAATGTTGGTGCATTTAATGTTGTCCCAGAGGTCTCTTAGGCTGTCTTCAGTTCTTTTCATTCTTTTTTCTTTATTCTTTTCCCCATCAGTGATGATCACCATTCTGTCTTCCAGGTCACTTATTCATCCTTCTGCCTCAGTTAATCTGCTATTGGTTCCTTCTAGTGTATTTTTCATTTCAGTTATTGTGTTGCATATCTCTGTTTGTTTGTTCTTTAATTCTTCTAGGTCTTTGGTAAACTTTTCTTGCAACTTTTCAATCTTTGCATCCAGTCTTTTTTCAAAGTCTTAGATCATCTTAACCATCATTATTCTGCTTTCTTTTTCTGGAAGAGTGCCTATCTCCTCTTGATTTAGTTATTTTTCTGGTATTTGTCTTGTCCCTTCATCTGGTACAAAGTCTTTTGCCTTTTCATTTTCTGTGTCTTTCTGGGGTTGTGGTTTTCAGTTCCACAAGATGAAATACTATTGATACTGCTTGATTCTGCTGTCTGCCCTCTTGTGGAGGAAGCTGCCTAGGAGGCTCGTGCATGCTTCCTGATGGGAGGGACTGATGGTGGGTTGGGCTGGGTGGGTGGAGCTCAGTAAAATTTTAATCCAATTTGGTGGGTGGAGCTCAGCGACACTTCAATCTGCTTGTCTGCCAATGGGTGGTCGTTTGGCCCGAGGCGATCCAGCACTGGAGCTTACAGGCTCTTCAGTAGAGCTAATGGTGGACTCTGGAAGGGCTCACGCCAGTGAGCACTTCTCAGAACCCCTGCTGCCAGTGCCCCTGTCCCCTCGGTGAGCCACAGCTGCCCCCCGCCACTGCAGGCAACCCTCCAACACCAGCAGGTAGGTCTGGTTCAGTCTCCTATGGGGTCACTGCTCCTTCCCCCTGCATGCTGATGAGCACACTTTTTTGTGTGCCTCCAAGACTGGAGTTTCTGTTTCCCCCAGTCCTGTGGAGGTCCTGCAATCAAATCCCGCTGGCTTTCAAAGTCTGATTCTCTGGGGATTCCTCCTCCCGTTGCTGGACCCCCAGGTTAGGAAACCAGACGTGGGGCTCAGAACCCTCAGGACTTCTGCAGTATAACTGTTCTCCAGCTAGTGAGTCACCCACCCAGCATTTATGGGATCTGATTTTAATGCAATTGCGCCCCTACCGTCTCATTGCAGCTTCTCCTTTGTCTCTGGATGTGGGGTGGTTTTTTCTGGTGAGTTCCAGTGTCTTTCTGTCGATGGTTGTTCAGCAGTTAGTTGTAATTCTGGTGCTCTTGCAGGAGGGAGGGAGCGCATTTCCTCCTAATCTGCCATCTTGATTCTTCCCTGTCCTGGCTATTGTAAATAGTGCTGCAATAAACATTATGGTACATGTTTCTTTTGGGATTATGGTTTTCTTTGGGTATATGCCCAGGAGTGGGATGACTGGATCACATGGTAGTCTACTTGTAGTTTTTGAAGGAACCTCCAAATTGTTTTCCATAGTGGCTGTACCAACTTACATTCCCACCAACAGTGCAGGAAAGTTCCCTTTTCTCCACACCCTCTCCAACATTTGTTGTTTCCAGATTTTGTGATGATGGCCATTCTGATTGGTGTGAGGTGATACCTCATTGTGGCTTTGACTTGCATTTCTCTGATGATGAGTGATGTTGAGCATCTTTTCATGTGTTTATTGGCCATCTGCATGTCTTCTTTGGAGAAATGTCTGTTTAGGTCTTCCGCCCATTTGTGGATTGGGTTATTTGCTTTTTTGGTATTAAGTTTCATGAGCTGCTTGTATATTTTGGAGATTAAAACTTTGTCCGTTGCATCATTGGCAAGTATTTTTTTGAGGGTTGCCTTCTTGTCTTGTGTATGGTTTCTTTCACTGTGCAAAAGCTTTTAAGTTTCATGAGGTCCCATTTGTTTATTCTTGATTTTATTTCCATAATTCTAGGAGGTGGGTCCAAAAGGATCTCGCTTTGATGTATGTCATAGAGTGTTCTGCCTATGCTTTCCTCTAGGAGTTTTATAGTGTCTGGCCTTACATGTAGGTCTTGAATCAATTTGGAGTTTATTTTTGTGTATGGTGTTAGGAAGTGTTCTAATTTCATTCTTTTACATGTTGCTGTCCAGTTTTCCCAGCACCACTTATTGAAGAGGCTGTCTTTTTTCCACTGTATATTCTTGCATCCTTTGTCAAAGATAAGGTGCCCATATGTGCTTGGGCTTACCTCTGAGTTCTCTATTCTGTTCCATTGATCTTCCTTTCTATTTTTGTGCCAGTACCATACTGTCTTGATCACTGTGGCCTTATAGTATAGCTTGAAGTCAGGAAGCCTGATTCCACCAACTCTGTCTTTCCTTCTCAAGATTGCTTTGGTTATTCGGGGTCTTTTGAGTTTCCATACAAATTGTAAAATTTCTTGTTCCAGTTCTGTGAAAAATGCCATTGGTAATTTGATCGGGATTGCATTGAATCTGTAAATTGCTTTGGGTAGTACAGGCATTTTCACAACATTGATTCTTCCAATCCAAGAATATGGTATGTCCCTCCATCTGTTTGTGTCGTCTTTGATTTCTTTCATCAATGTCTTAAAGTTTTCTGCATACAGATCTTTTGCCTCCTTAGGCAGGTTTATTCCTAGGTATTTTATTCTTTTGGTTGCAATGGTAAATGGGAGAGTCTCCTTAATTTCTTTTTCTGCTCTTTCATTGTTAGTGTATAGAAATGCAAGAGATTTCTGCACATTAATTTTGTATCCTGCTACTTTACTAAATTCATCAATTAGTGCTAGCACTTTTCTGGTAGAGTCTTTAGGGTTGTCTATATATAATATCATGTCATCTGCAAAGAGTGACAATTTTACTTCTTCTTTTCCAATTTGTATTCCTTTTATTTCATTTTCTTCTCTGATTGCTATGGCTAAAACTTCCAAAACTCTGTTGAATCATAATGGTGAGAGTGGACACCCTTGTCTTGTTCCTGTTCTTTGAGGGAATGCTTTCAGTTTTTCACCATTTGGAATGATGCTGGCTTTTGGTTTCTCAAGACAGCAAGTTCTGACTAGTCAGGCTCCAGGGTTGACAGTAGGGCTCTCAAACTCCTCCAAAAAAATCAAAAAGAAACACTCCAAAACTCATTTTATGAGGCCAGCATTACCCTGATACCAAAGTTAGATAAGGACACTACAAGAAAACTAAACTATCAGCCAATATTCCAGAAGAATACAGATGCAAATATTCTCAACAAAATAACAGCAGAACAAAATCAGCAGCACATTAAAAGGACCACTCACCACAATCAAGTGGAAATTATCCCTCGGATGCAAGGATGGTTCAAAATATGCAAATCAATAAATGTGACACAATCATATTAATAAAAAAATATATATGATCATCCCAATAGACACAGAAAAAGCAACTGACAAAATTCAACTTCCATTCGTGATAAACACCCTCAACAAATTTGATATAGAAGGAACGTATCTCAACATAATAAAGGTCATACATGACAAGCCAAATAGCTAACATCATACTCAATGATGAAAGGTTGAAAGATTTTCCTCTAAGATCAGAAACAACAAAAGGGCACCACTCTTACCATTCCTATTCAGTGTAATACTGGAAGGTCCAGACAGGGCAATCAAGCAAGAAAAAGAAACAAAAGGCACCACATTTGGAAAGGAAGAACCAAAATCATCTCTATTTTCAGATGACATGATTTCATACAGAGAAAATCCTAAAGACTCCACCTAAAAACTGTTACTCTAATGAACAAATTTAATAAAGTTGTAGGAAACAAAATTAACATAAAGAAATCAGTAGCATTTCTATACACTAATGACAAATTATCTGGAAAAAAATAAATGATTCTATTTACAACAGCATCAGAAACAATGAAACATTTACAAATAAATTTAATCAAGGAGGTGAAAGATCTTTACACTAAAAATTATAAGACATTAATAATGAAAGAGGGAATTCCCTGGTGGTACAGTGGTTAAGACTCTGAGCTCCCAATGCAGGGGGCCCGGGTTGCATCGCTGCTCAGGGAACTAGATCCCATATGCATGCCGCAAGTAGAGTTTGCAAGTCACAACTAAGGAGCAGGTGAGCTGCAACTAAGGAGCCCACCTGCTGCAACTAAGACCCGGTGCAACCAAATTAATTAACTAGTTAATTACTAAAAAAATAATGAAAGAAACTGAAGACCCAAATAAATGAAAAGATACCCCATGTTCATGGATTGGAAGAATTAATATTGTTAAGATGTCCATACTACTCAAAGCCATCTATAGATTCGATCCAATTCCTATGAAGATTCCAATAGCAGTTTTTCTTTCCACAAATGCAGGGGAAAAAAATCCTAAAATTTACACGAAACCACAAAAAAACCAAACAGCTAAAGTAATCTTGAGAAAGAATAACAACGCTGGAGGCATCACAAACTATACTATAAAGCTATTATGGTACTGGCACAAAAAAAGACATATATCAGTGGAACAGATTCAAGAACTCAGAAATGAACCCATGCATACTAATATTTGATAAGGGAGTCAAGAACACTCAGTTTAAAAAAGACAATCTCTTCAATAAATTATACTGGGAAAATTGGATAGTCACATGTTAAAAGAACAAAACTAGATCCCTATCTCACACCACTCACAAAAATTAACTCAAAATGAATTAAAGTCTTAAAAAGAAGACCTATAAAATTCCTAGAAGAAAACATAGGGAGCTCCTTGATAAAGGTCTTAGCAGCCGTTTTTTGGATATAACTCCTAAAACACACGCAACAAAAGCAAAAGTAAATAAGAGTACATTAAATCTAAAACATCTCTACACAGCAAAAAAAAAAAAATCAACAAAATGAAAAGGAAACATATAAAATGGGAGAAAATAATTCAAAATCATCTATCTGATAAGAGGTTAATCTCCAATACATATAAAGAATTCATATAACTCAATGGCAGAGAAAACAAATAATACAATTTAAAAATGGGTAAAGGACCTGAATAGACATTTTTACAAAGAAGATATACAAATTGCCAAAAGGTACATGAAAATGTCCTCATTATCATTAACCATTAGAGAAATGCAAAACAAAACCAGAAGGTGGTATCATCTCATACCTGTTAGAATGTCTATCATCAAAAAGACAAGAGATAACAAATGCTGGCAAGGATGTGAAGGAAAGGGAGACTGTAAGTTGGTGCAACCACTATGGAAAACAGTACAGAGGTTCCTCAAAAAATTAAAAATAAAACTACTGTATGATCCAGCAAATTCACTTCTGGGTCTATATCCGAAGGAAATAAAATCACTACGTCAAAGAGACATCTGCACTCCCATGTTCACTGCAGCATTATTTACAAGAGCCAAGATATGAGAACAACCTAAGTGTCCATCAACAGATGAATGGATAAAGAAAATATGGTGTATATACACAATGGAATACTATTCAGTAACCAAAAAAAAAAACCAAAACCAAAGGAAATGCTGATACTTTGGGGGGGAAAAAAAGATGGGCCTTGAGGGTATTATCCTAAGTGAAATAAGAAAGATAAATACTGTTTGATTTCACTTATATGTAGAAGGGGAGAGAGGGAGAGACCTCACAGGAAAAGAGATCAGATTTGTGGTTACATGAGGCAAGAGATAGAGGGTAGGGAAATTGGATAAAGGTGGTCAAAAGGTACACACTTCCACTTATAAAATAATTAAGTACTGGAGATGTAATGTATAACATGATGACTATAGCTAATACTGTTGTATGGTATATTTGAGAGTTGCTAAAAGAGTAAATCCTAAAAGTTCTCATCACAAGGGGAAAATCTATTTTTTCTTTTTTATTCTATCCATACAAGGCAATGGATGTTAACTAAACTTACTGTGGTAATCATTTCCCAATAAATGGAAGGCAAGTCATTATGGGGCATGAACACTGTAACAATACTGATTCCTCCAATCCATGAGCACAAACATCTTTTGCATTTGTGTTTTCAATTTATTTTATTAAATTTTCACTCCAATTTAAACATCAAAAAGTTTTATTGGTAGTTCTTAATACAGATCTAACTCAAGTCATTTTTATTTTTAGGCAAGGGTAAATTTATAATCAATACTATCTAGAAAGAAAATTTTATAACCACTCAAAAATATATATTTTAGAACACACGGCAGGGAGGCGGGCGGCAGCAGTTTGAGGAACAGAAGAAGTATATCACTATACCTTAGCCTTTTTCCTAAATGGTTGAAGAACTGTTCAAGAACTCCAAAATCCTTTTTATATGAACACCTGGGAAGAATACCAAATCCATAACTTTCCTCAGAGTTACACTGATGCAGTTTTAGACCAGATGTTTAAATGTTACGGTATGTACATTTTCTTCCCCTCTTCTAAGGCAGAAGTAAAGTAAGAGGAATATTTGACTTCACTCCACAAGAGACCTATTTAATAGTTTGGCGGTTATGTAAGTAAAGGTAGCTTGGCTAAGTCAATGTTGACGACATACAAAACGACATGATCCTAATGAGTTGGAAAATATTGGCTCTCATGAGAATAGACCAGATGCTACTGAGCTGAGAAAGCTACTGTATTATTGAATTTCATTTTTATGAGGTAAAATTTATTATACAACCATTAAGGTATCCCACATGAAATCTTGCATAAAATACTTTTACAGTTACATTCTGGAAAGTAGATTTTTATTTTAACATTAAGACATCACTTAAAAAACGGATTCAAATGTCCATTTGAACACCTTCAGCATAGATTTTAAAGTCTGTAAGTAATTTCCCTGCAAATACCAGATTAATGGAACTAGACTGTCAACAAAACAATGAACTACATGAATTAGAAAAAAAAAGAAACAAGTCTTTGCTTTCCTGGGCAAAAAAAAGTCATGTGTGACGTGCATTTTATCATCTAGCAAAAGGACAAAGGTTATGATTTCTATGATTTGAGTACCATCGGAAACATGAATAATAAAAATGTATAATTCAAGAATCTCAATTACTAATATGTGTTTAGTTCAAATTTTAACATCCCTGCTTTATTCTTTATAATTTCTTTATTATTTAATTAAATTCCCAATATTTGCTTTTCTTTCATTACATAATTTCTAGTGGAATAGCAAACTTTAATTATCTTACTTTATTTCTGGTCTTATTTACCAGAGAGGCTGTTTGATGTAGCAGAAGTAATAGTAACAGAAAGGTCCAAAGGGCTGGCTTCAAAAACTAGCTTACTCAGTGAATATCTGTGGGATGATACTTAAGAAAAACACTAAATTGTTCTAAGCATAAATTTTCACACATGTGACAAAGGATACATAACCTGGCAACATCACTGTGACTAGGAAGATATGAGAGAAATTAATGCATGAGAAACATCAACCTTAGAAAGGTGAGCCAATTAGACTATTCAGTCCCTGCAGCTCAGTAGAGGAAAAATGTCTGGTAGACAGCTATACACTATGTGAAAAGCAGATTAAAGGACAGGGTTTCATATATTTCTAGTATTCCTCTGTTGCTCCACTCCCCTTTGGAATTCCTAGAAGAGAGAATATATGGTTCATCATATATTTATATGACTGTGAACCTGGTGTAGCCTCTTTTAAAGTTATATTAAAGAGGCACAACGCACAGTCTCTTCAGCAAGTCCAAACAAGCAAACATAATCAATGATTTGAATTTTGTTCTTCACGAAATCAAGTTCACTACTTCATTATCCTGTTTACTTTCTCGCCTTACTCTTTGAATTTACCTTTGCCCTTTATCCTCTCAGCTAAAACACTGCATCACTTGAGGCTCCAATTCTAACACTGGTTATCTCAGTCTCCAAGAACCTCATACCCTACAACCACCTCTATAGGTAATACCCCCATTTGTACGATTCCACCAGGAATCTATAGCCAGGATAAGAACAACAAATCAACTCCACAAATAATACTACATTTTGCACTCACAAATACTCTTCAGTAGATCTGAAGATATCACCATTTTACAGATAAGAAAGTTAACAGTGGAGAAAAAGATGGTAGCGAAGTAGAGGGAGGTGGAATACATCCCTCTCCACAGAAGCATTGGGAATGCACTGAAGGACACAATAATTCCCACAGAGAACCAGCTGAACACCAGCACACGACCTCGGACACCAGAAAGGACTGCAAGGATCCTGACATAACCTGTAGGGAGGCATCTACGATGGCTCAAAGAGGGTGAAGCGGCAGAGCTGTGGCAGACGGGAGGGAGTGAGAAACACACAGAGGGTCCGCACCGCAGCTCAGCGTTCCTGACTGAGACGTCGATTCACAGCTGAACAGAGGGTCCGGGAGTGGGAATGTGGG
The DNA here is from genome assembly GCF_030028045.1 of Hippopotamus amphibius kiboko. NCBI lineage: Eukaryota > Metazoa > Chordata > Mammalia > Artiodactyla > Hippopotamidae > Hippopotamus > Hippopotamus amphibius. The sequence goes on along the minus strand of NC_080190.1, from coordinate 136,834,105 downwards.
AACCGGAGAGCTGGTTCAGGGTGAGAAAAAATGTTACCAGTAAGGTGATGGACCAAGAGGACAGGACGGAAGAAATCCGCGGCAAGGGGTGCCTGTCCCTGAGAGCTGCCCGGCCATGATGGCGGCTGCATGCTGCAGGCTGGCCTGCGGGGGGGGGTTGCTGCGGGCATAGCCTCTCTCTCTCTTTCGGCACCTCTGCAACAGACAGTGGAGTGACCCCTGTGGGCCACCTAAGGTGCTCAGGGATAACAAGTACCCTCAGGCACTCGGGCAGGGCTGGATTAAAACCCTTTGGAACAGGGCAACAGGGAGGCTACAGAGAAAAAAAAAAAAAAACCCGGGAGAGGCCCAACTCTGAGACTTTCTGTTTACACCTGAGCCACCAGAGTCCCTCTGCAACAGGCACCTCCAAGCCCAACTGAAACAACAGTGCACCACTGCTCACTCATTCCCAAGGAAAGGAGCCACTACTGTACCCTCTCCCTACCCACACACCAACACTTACAGAAGAACAATAAAAGAAGCTCTGCTGGCCACAGAATAATGCAAAAAAAGCCAAGGCGAGTAGAAGGACACTTACAGCTGAGACTCTAAGGAAACAGAAATATTAGTATCAATCCTATTGAACTGGTCCATTCTGGGATCAGTTCTGGATTTTTTTTTTCCTTTATTAATTAACAATCTTAGTCCTAAGGAATCTACAAGTTTTGTAACATAATTTTTCAATGCTATTTTTTATTCTATTTTTATTTTTTTGCCTTTTTCTATACTTCTATTTCTAGCTAAGTTTTTGGTAGTACGGACAATATATCTCTCATACTTTCCTTTCATCCCTATCTTTTATACATTTCTATTCCTTTCTTTTTATTTGCATATTTCCAGTCACACTACGCTCTCCTGTTCCCCTTTCTTCCATCCATTTTTAGTTTATTTTATCTTAACATACTTATAAGCAACACTATCGACCTGCTCAGACTCCTTGCTCTATTCTCCAGATGACGCACCGCCTTGGTATTTAATATTAGGTTTTTGTCTTTATCTTAGTTCTTAGTACAATTGTCTGATTTCATTCTGAGAATCTCCATTTTGTCTGGTGATACTCTAGCTCTTTTTTATATTTGATCCTAGCTTACAAAATCTCCCTGGATTGGTGTTTGTATGCGTAAGGTGTTATTTGTTTGTTCGTTTGCTTTTGCTTTTTTCTGATTTGTTCTGTTTCAGTTGTCACTTTCTCTTGGGTTTCTCTTTGAATATCTGATAGCACACTGGGGTTCTGTCAGGTCTTTCCAGAGCCTTATGTCCTAATGGATTCAGTAACTGTGTGTCTTATACATGTATGTGTTTCCTAGACTTAATATCTGTTTAACCCAACACTTGGACATTAGTCTGAGGCTTGGACAGTCTTCTATAAACACCTCTATCGCCAGGACAAGTAACCCCAAAAGTCTGGACAACCATGAGGAAACAAAGAAACACCATGCAGGCAAAGGAGCAGGAAAAAAACCCACAAGACCAAATAAATGAAGAGGAAATAGGAAAAATGCCTGAAAAAGAATTTAGAGTCATGATAGTAAAAATGATACAAAATCTCGATAACAAAATAGAGAAAGTACAAGAAACAGCTCATAAGAACTCAGAAAAACAAACAGCAATGGATAACAAAATAACGGAAATTAAAAATACTCTAGATGCTCTAACCAGCAGAATGACTGAGGCAGAAGAACGAATAAGTGAGTTGGAAGATAGAATGGGGGAAATAAACGCCACAGAGCAGGAAAAAGAAAAAAGAATAAAAAGAATAGAAGTCAGTCTCAGAGACCTCAGTGATAACCTCAAACGTACCAACATTCGAATTATACGCATCCCAGAAGAAGAAGAAAACAAGAAAGGGTCTGAGAAAATCGTTGAAGAGGTTATAGTGGAAAACTTCCCCAACATGGGAAAGGAAAGAATTAACCAAGTCCAAGAAGCACAGAGAGTCCCATAAAGAATAAACCCAAGGAGACATACACCAAAGCACATATGAATCAAACTAACGACAATTAAATACAAAGAAAAACATTAAAAGCAGCAAGAGAAAAGCAACAAACAACATATAAGGGAAAACCCATCAGGATAACAGCTGACCTTTCTACAGAAACTCTGCAGGCCAGAAGGGAATGGCAGGATATACTGAAAGTCCTGAAAGAGAGAAACCTACAGCCAAGAATACTCTACCCAGCAAGAATCTCATTCAGATTCGATGCAGAAATCAAAAGCTTTCCAGACAAGCAAAACTTAAAGAGAATTCAGCACCACCAAACCAGCCTTACAACAAGTGCTAAAGGAACTTCTCTAAGTAGGACACACAAGAAAAGGAAAACACCTACAAATACAAACCCGAAACAATTAAGAAAATGGTCATTGGAACACACATGTCAATAATCACCTTAAATGTAAATGGATTAAATGCTCCAACCAAAAGACACAGACTGGCTGAATGGATACAAAAACAAGACCCTTCTATATGCTGCCTACAAGAAACCCACTTCAGACCAAGGGACACATATAGACTGAAAGTAAAGGGATGCAAAAAGATATTCCATGCAAATGGAAATCAAAAGAAAGCTGGAGTAGCAATACTCATATCAGACAAATTAGACTTGAAAGTAAAGACTATGAAAAGAGACAAGGAAGGACAATACATAATGATCAAGGGATCCATTCAAGAAGAACATATCACAATGGTAAATATCTATGCCCCCAACATAGGAGCACCTCAATACATAAGGCAAATGCTAACAGCTATAAAAGGGGACATCGACAGTAACACAATAATAGTGGGAGACTTGAACACCCCACTTACATCAATGGACAGATCATCCAAACAGAAAATAAATAAAGACACACAAGCTTTAAATGACACATTAGACCATCTCGACTTCATTGATATTTATAGGACATTCCATCCAAAAACGACAGACTACACGTTCTTCTCAAGTGCACACGGAACATTTTCCAGGATAGATCACATCATGGGTCACAAATCAAACCTCGGCAAATTCAAGAAAACTGAAATCATATCAAGCATCTTCTCAGACCACAACGCCATGAGACTAGATATCAATTACAGGAAAAAAACTGCAAAAAAGACAAACACATGGAGGCTAAACAATTCACTCTTAAACAACCAAGGAATCACTACAGAAATCAAAGAGGAAATCAAAAAATATCTAGAAACAAATGACAACGAAAACACAACAACCCAAACCCTATGGGACACAGCAAAAGCAGTTCTAAGACGGAAGTTTATAGCAATACAGTCCTACCTTAAGAAACAAGAAAATTATCAAATAAATAACCTAACCTTACACCTAAAACAATTAGAGAAAGAAGAACAAAGAAACCCCAAAGGGAGCAGAAGGAAAGAAATCATAAAGATCAGAGCAGAAATAAATGAAAAACAAAGGAAGGAAGCAATAGCAAAAATAAATAAAACTAAAAGCTGGTTCTTTGAGAAGATTAACAAAATTGATAAACCATTAGCCAGACTCATCAAGAAAAAAAGGGAGAAGATGCAAATCAACAGAATTAGAAATGAAAAAGGAGAAGTCACAACGGACACCTCAGAAATACAAAAGAGCATGAGAGACTACTACAAGCAACTCTATGCCAATCAATTGGATAACCTGGAAGAAATGGATACATTCTTAGAAAAATACAATCTTCCAAGACTGAACCAGGAAGAAATAGAAACTATGAACAGACCAATCACAAGTACGGAAATGGAGGCAGTGATTAAAAATCTCCCAACACACAAAAGCCCAGGACCAGATGGATTCACAGGCGAATTCTATCAAACATTGAGAGATGAGCTAGCACCTATCCTTCTCAAACTCTTCCAAAATATTGCAGAAGGAGGAACACTCCCAAATTCATTCTACAAGGCCACCATCACCCTGATACCAAAACCAGGCAAAGATGTCACAAAAAAAGAAAATTACACACCAATAACACTGATGAATATAGATGCAAAAATTCTCAACAAAGTACTAGCTAACAGACTGCAACAGCACATTAAAAAAAATCATACACCATGATCAAGTGGGGTTTATCCCTGGGATGCAAGGATTCTTCAATATACGCAAATCAATCAACGTGATACATCATATCAACAAATTGAAGGATAAAAACCATATGATCATCTCAATAGATGCAGAAAAAGCTTTTGACAAAATTCAACATTCATTTATGATAAAAGCTCTCCAGATAATGGGCATAGAAGGAAATTACCTCAACATCATAAAAGCCATATATGAGAAACCAAAAGCCAACATCGTTCTCAGTGTGGAAAAACTGAAAGAATTCCCTCTAAGAAAAGGAACAAGACAAGGGTGTCCACTCTCACCATTATGATTCAACAGAGTTTTGGAAGTTTTAGCCATAGCAATCAGAGAAGAAAATGAAATAAAAGGAATACAAATTGGAAAAGAAGAAGTAAAATTATCACTCTTTGCAGATGACATGATATTATATATAGACAACCCTAAAGACTCTACCAGAAAAGTGCTAGCACTAATTGATGAATTTAGTAAAGTAGCAGGATACAAAATTAATGTGCAGAAATCTCTTGCATTCCTATACACTAACAACGGAAGAGCAGAAAGAGAAATGAAGGAAACTCTCCCATTTACCATTGCAACCAAAAGAATAAAATACCTAGGAATAAACCTACCTAAGGAGGCAAAAGATCTGTATGCAGAAAACTTTAAGACATTGATGAAAGAAATCAAAGACGACACAAACAGATGGAGGGACATACCATGTTCCTGGATTGGGAGAATCAACATCGTGAAAATGACTGCAAAACCCAAAGCAATTTACAGATTCAATGCAATCCCGATCAAATTACCAATGGCATTTTTCACAGAACTGGAACAAGAAATCTTACAATTTGTATGGAAACGCAAAAGACCCCGAATAGCCAAACCAATCTTGAGAAGGAAAAATGGAGTTGGTGGAATCAGGCTTCCTGACTTCAAACTATACTACAAGGCCACAGTGATCAAGACAGTATGGTACTGACACAAAAATAGAAAGGAAGACCAATGGAATAGAATAGAGAACTCAGAAGTAAGCCCAAACACATATGGGCACCTTATCTTTGACAAAGGATGCAAGAATATACAGTGGAAAAAAGACAGCCTCTTCAATAAGTGGTGCTGGGAAAACTGGACAGCAACATGTAAAAGAATGAAATTAGAACACTTCCTAACACCATACACAAAAATAAACTCCAAATTGATTCAAGACCTACATGTAAGGCCAGACACTATAAAACTCCTAGAGGAAAGCATAGGCAGAACACTCTATGACATACATCAAAGCGAGATCCTTTTGGACCCACCTCCTAGAATTATGGAAATAAAATCAAGAATAAACAAATGGGACCTCATGAAACTTAAAAGTTTTTGCACAGTGAAAGAAACCATAAACAAGACTAAAAGGCAACCCTCAGAGTGGGAAAAAATAGTTGCCTATGAAACAACGGACAAAGGATTAACCTCCAAAATATACAAGCAGCTCATGCAGCTTAATACCAAAAAAGCAAATAACCCAATCCACAAATGGGCGGAAGACCTAAACAGACATTTCTCCAAAGAAGACACACAGATGGCCAACAAACACATGAAAAGATGCTCAACATCACTCATCATCAGAGAAATGCAAGTCAAAGCCACAATGAGGTATCACCTCACACCAGTCAGAATGGCCATCATCACAAAATCTGGAAACAACAAATGTTGGAGAGGGTGTGGAGAAAAGGGAACTTTCCTGCACTGTTGGTGGGAATGTAAGTTGGTACAGCCACTATGGAAAACAATTTGGAGGTTCCTTCAAAAACTACAAGTAGACTACCATGTGATCCAGTCATCCCACTCCTGGGCATATACCCAAAGAAAACCATAATCCCAAAAGAAACATGTACCATAATGTTTATTGCAGCACTATTTACAATAGCCAGGACATGGAAGCAACCGAAATGCCCATCAACAAATGAATGGATAAAGAAGATGTGGCATATATATATATAATGGAATATTACTCAGCCATAAAAAGGGATGAGATGGAGCTATATGTCATGAGGTGGACAGACCTAGGGTCTGTCATACAGAGTGAAGTAAGTCAGAAAGAGAAAGACAAATATTGTATGCTAACTCACATATACGGAATCTAAAAATGGTACTGATGAACTCAGTGACAAGAACAAGGACGCAGATGCAGAGAATGGACTGGAGAACTCGAGGTTTGGGAGGGGGCGGGGGGTAAAGGGGAAGCTGAGATGAAGCGAGAGAGTAGCACAGACATATATATACTACCAACTGTAAAATAGATAGCCAGTGGGAAGTTGTTGTATAACAAAGGGAGTTCAACTCGAGGATGGAAGATGCTTTAGAGGACTAGGATGAGGAGGATGGGGGGGACTCGAGCGAGGGTGGGGGGGGGAGTCAAGGGAGGGAGGGTATGCAGGGATATGTGTACAAAAACAGATGATTGAACTTGGTGTACCCCCAAAAAAATAATAAATAAATGAATAAATAAAATTAATAAAAAAAAAGTTATCAGTAACTTAGTGCAACAAACTGCCCTTCCTTTAGACATATAGATTTCCACACTATAATTCAGTAATTTTAATAGTTGACAAGTACAAATAATCTTACCTGAGAGAGATAAGATATTCATTACACCAGTATCTATATGTAACATACAGATTAATAAAATTCAATTCACAAAATTAAATCTCTAAGAAGCATTAGCCCAGAACTTTTTTACTATTTATTTTAATATCTTTTAATTTTATTCTGTTTTTACAAGAGCTGAGGAAGAAAAATTCATTAATGTAGTTCTTTAAAGAGCATGTAGTATAATTCAATATCCACACAGATACTCTCTTAAAGCCTCTTAGATAAACTCATCCACAAAATAGAAACTAATACTTGATTCAACAAAAAAAATCTCATTTTTGTGACATAATACACAGTCTAATAAGAAAACATTTTCTCTTCCTTAAAGGCATTTGTAGTTTTGATGCTTGAAATGAAACTTGAAATCTCATTCCTGAAGCACCATTATTACTCCAACATCTAGAAGACTGGTGCACAAGGTTGTTGCATATTCTACAACCCAATGAAATCCAACAACCTAATGTTACTTGATTTTACTTACCAGATCTATTTAAGTGTTTCGGTTACTAAAAGAAAAAAATAAGATTAAATAGGTATTTTTTAAAACTAATCAAGTGTTTAAAATAGTGAAATAATTCTGTACCTATAAACCAAGAATAAAAGATTATTTTTTTGTGCTTAGTTTTCTTTCCATAAAAATGCTACATAAATAGGACACGTATAAAATTTCACTATCAAACTATTTACTTCCTTTGAGTGATAAAATTATATTATTTCACAACTTGATATTGGTCACTCTTCACTGAGAATCGTTATAATCCGGAAATCAATAACCATTTTTTTTAGCTATCAAGATTGCAGAATGAACACGTTTCACATTTAAAATTTTGCAGGAGTGTCTTATACATATACATATACATGTATTTTGTCAGTGACACTGTGCATCCTCCTGCCACATCATCTAAAATATTATAAAAATCAATAATGCATTTTCCAGCTACAGAATTTTAAAATTTCAAATGTGTATCATTAATTATTTACTATCAAATTCTTTGAGTTCTCTCTCTTCAGAAAAACACTAGATTTTTTGCCTTTTTTTATTCAAGGCATCTCCCATGTCCTCTCAGTTTCCAAAACATTCCAGAAGCAACTGCACAGAATTTTAATTCCTACTCTCACCAAGAAAAAAATTAGAGCAATAATTGTATTTACTAACAACGTACATCTTATATATTTATGAGTATAACAAACATAATACTTTCTTTTACTTATGGTTTGGTCAATAAGTTCGTTCAGGTTTTCTTATAAGATCTTATGGAAAAACCCATAGGAAGTTTTGGCCAACCCAATATACTGCACGCATTCTACTTGATTCTATTTTATTCCTTTCAAACTCTTAGTGGTTACTAAAGACATTGATTTCAAAGGCAATTAATGAATAATAATAAGTTACAATCTGCAATTAATGAAATGGTAAGATAGGAACCAGTTATAAATAAATTTTTCTTAAAAATCCTCAAAATCAGTAACAGTTCAGTTCAGATGGGATAGTGTTGTTTTGGTGGCTGTAGAGCTAACACACAGAAATTTATTTGCAAGCAAAACATGCTGCAGAACAGGCAGAGAGAAAATGAAGATGAAAAAAGAAAAGAAAAAATGAACCTAGAAGGTTAGTGTCACTGAAATTATCGGCCTTGGGAATCAAGCTGAGTAACAAGAGCACTAAGGATTCTGTGGTATTAAAATGTTTGAAAGAATTAAAAAGGCTAAAAGTAATGATGAAGACCAAGAAGCAGGGCCAGAACGAAGAAGACACAAACCATTTCTATTGATAAATGATAACAAGGTCCAGTGTAAAGATGTACTTAAGGCTACAGCTGAGGAAAAAATTAGAAGATCACCATCAGGAAAGTAAAAGGACAACCCATAGACTTGCAGAAAACATTTGCAAACCATGTATCTGATGAGGAACCTGTATCTAGAATATATAAAGAATTCTCAAAACAAAAAGATAAATGGACCAATTAAAAAATGAACAAAGGACCTGAACAGACATTTCTCTACAAAGATATACAAAGAGCCAACACCATTAGACAAGAGGGAAATGCAAATCAAAATCACGAGACACTACTTCACAGCCCTTAGGACTGCTAGAACCAAAAGGACAGGTAATAACAGTATGGTGAAAATGTGGGAAAAATGGAATCTTCATAAACTACAGGTGGGAATATACAATGGAACAGCTGCTTTGGAAAACAGCCTGGCAATTCCTCAAAAGGTGCAATACAGAGTTACCATATGCCCTTAGCAATTCTCCTCCTAGAAATACACCCAAGAGAAATAAAAGCATATGTCCACACAAAAACTTGTATATGGATGTTCATAGTGTCATCATCATAAATATCAAAAGTAGAAACAACCCAAATGTCCGTCAACTGACTAATGGATGAATAAAATGGTATACACATACAATGGAATATTGCCTGACAATAAAAAGAGACTTATATGCTATTGGGTGGGCCAAAAGGTTTGTTTGGTTTTTTCCCATAAGATGGGTCTAGTAGCACTTAGTTGTCTTTAACTTCATTCCAAACAATTTTGTTAGATTATATGACAGCTGTCATATCAGCGTACATTTAAAAAAAGACTTCAAAACTGATGAATTTTTGTTGCCATTTTAATATTGAAGATAGAAGAAAAAAAGCAACATTTTCAGCATAATTTTTCAAGAAAGGTAAAAACGCAACCAAAATGAAAAAAAAGATTTGTGCAGTGTATGGAGAAGGTGCTGGGACTAACCAAATGTGTCAAAAGTGGTCTGCGAAGTTTCATGCTGGAAATTTCTCGCTGGACGATACTCCATGGTCAGGTAGACCAGTTGAAATTGACAGCGATCAAACTGAAACATTAACTGAGAACAATCAATGTTATACCACGTGGGAGGTGGCCAACATACTCAAAATACCCATATCAAGCACTGAAATTCACTTGCACCAGCTTGGTTATGTGAATCGCTTTGATGTTTGGGTTCCACATAAGTTAAGCAAAAAAAACCTTCTTGACCATATTTCTGCATGCAATTATCTACTGCAATATAATGAAAATGTTCCGTTTTTAAAACAAATTTTGACAGGCCATGAAAAGTGGAACAGAAGAGACTGTGGGGCAAGCAAAATAAACCACCACCAACCACATCAAAGGCTGGTCTTCATCCAAAGAAGGTGATATTGTGTATATGATGGGACTGGAAGAGAGTCCTCTATTGTGAGCTCCTTCTGGAAAACCAAACGATTAATTCCAACAAGTACTGCTCCCAATTAGACCAACCAAAAGCAGCACTCCATGAAACGTGTCCAGAATTAGCCAACAGAAAACGCATAATCTTCCGTCAGGATAACGCAAGACTGGGTGTTTCTTTGATGACCAAGGCAAAAACTGTTATAGCTTGGCTGAGAAGTTCTGATTCCCCCGCCATATTCACCAGACATTGCACCTTCAGATTTCCATTTATTTCAGTCTTTACAAAATTTTCTCAATGAAAAAAATTTCAATTCCCTGGAAGACTGTAAAAGACACTGGAAAAGTTCTTTGCTCAAAAAGATTAAAAGTTTTGGGAAGATGGAATTATGAAGTTGCCTGAAATATGGCAGAAGGTAGTAGAACAAAAGGGTGAATACGTTGTCCAGTGAAGTTCTTGGTGACAATGAAAAGTGTGTCTTTTCTTTTTACTTAAAAAGTCGAAGGCACTGTTTGGCCAACCCAATATGGATGAATTTCAAAATAGTATCCTAAGTGAAAGAAATCAGTCACAAAGGACTGTATTTTATATGACCTGTTTATATGAAATGTCCAGAATAGGCAAATCCATGGAGACAAAAAGCACATTAGCATTTGCTTATGGCTTGGGGAGATGGGAAACTTGGGGAATAATGGCTAAAGAATGTGGGACTTCTTTTGGGTGCAATGAAAACGTTCTAAAACTGACAGTGGTGATGAATACAGAACTCTGAATATATTACAAGCCAAATACTGCATACCAAAAAAAAAAGATGAATCACATGGTATATGAATTACATCTCAATAAAGCTGTTTTGAAAAAAGGACAGAAGGAATGGCAAGAAGAAGAGAAACCAAGGTAAAACATTTCTGGCATAGGGTGGAGGGGCAAACCTGGGCAAAGGCATGAATGTGGAAAAGAAAGTAATTTTTTAAGGAACACATAGACTATAGTCAGCACAGTGTTAAATCCAAAGGGAAAAACTGTTGACTTGTGTTTAAAAAAAAAAAAAAAACAGTTATCAAAGAAAAAAAGGATAATATAGCAGAATGCTATCAAATCAGAATTATGTTCCATAGAGACACACGGAAAAGCCACTAGAATGATGAACAAGAGAAAACTGGATGCTATTTGTTAGTAACTATCAATAATAAGACGTAGGAAGGTAGGCTAGAGGCATAAGATTATGATGGAAGGTGAGGCAGAAACATTGAAAACAAGTGCTTGGCTTAGAGTCAACTGTAAAATGGAAGAATAATGATTCTTCTTCCACACTTTATCAAAATATAAGTCTGAGAAGTCTAAGAACTCAGACATATAGCCTGCATAATCACTCCATTAATACAGTAAATGAGAACTAGCTGCAACGTAAAGCAAAGGATCAATGGTTAAACCAAACACATTTAAATAAAGCTTAACAATGCTGAGTATTGTCTAATGACCACACACAGATATAAGATAAAAAAAAAAAAAAAACGCTAAAAACTTTATTCCTTAAATATATACTTCCTGGATCTTAAGACAGAAAATTTAGAGCACAATATTATAAGCAAGCACTGTACTAAGACTAAATTAACAGAGTAAGATTTGTGGGGGAGGGGGTACAAAAAAAAAGACATAAGAAAACTAGACACTTGGAAATCTGGCTTTTAAAAACTATTTTAGCTGATTCCTTTAATTCATCCATGATAAATTTTATAGCTGCTTCATTTGATAAAAATAAGATTCCCATGGCGTGGGATGAATTGGGAGATTGGGATTGCCATATATACATTAATATGTATAAAACAGATAACTAATAAGAAAAAATATATATAACAATAAGTGACCTGAAAAAAAAAATAAGATTCCTTGGCAAAAAGATAAAACTTCCTAATATTGTTCCATTTTCCTCAACTCCTTTAATCTCCAAAAAATTAGTTCTACTAATTTTAAGTTTCTCAATGGTCAGAATATCATTGATTACTTGTCTGTAATAATCTGTGATTACTTGTTTGTTCCTTTTTTTAAGACTTATGCCAGCATTCTATTAGGACAGAATATTTTCAGAATATGAAATTTGAAATAAAATGTTTTTGCATAGCACAGTCCATCTGATAAATCCAGAAAAGGAAATATGGAATTAGTTTATCAGAACAAAAATTACCAAGTATCATCAAAAATTAATACGAATTTTTAGTCTATCTAAGCCAGTTGACAAAAACAAAAATTTTAAATAAATAAAGGTAGATTAATACTGTGAGACAGTAAACCAAAAAAAAAAAAAAAAAAAAAAACCCACAAAAACAGAAAAGAACAAACAGAAACTCTGGAGAGAATATCCCATAAACAGAAATCTGACAAACAAAAACATGAATTAGATAATTTCAAACAGTGATAAATGCTATTGTCAATGAAGGCTTCACTGTGGGTCTTAAGGGTGAGGATGTGAAAGAAAAGCTTTTGTATAGTAATTCCACATAAAATAATGGCCATAAGAATAGCAATAATATAATGTTTTAGTCCATTAGAGCTGCTATAACAAAATGCCACAGACTGAGTAGCATATAAACAACAGAAATTGACATCTCTCAGTTCTAGAGGCTGAAAATCCAAAATCAAGGCACCAGCATGGTCAGGTTCTGGTGAGAACTTCCTCCTTCTGCAGACAACGTACTTCTTATTGTGTCCTCAGATGGTAGAAGGGTCAAGCGAGCTCTTCTCTGGCCTCTTTTAATAAGAACCTCAATCTCATGCACGAGGACTACACCTTCATGATCTAATCAGTTCGCAAAGGCCCCCCACTTCCTAAGACCATCACATTGGGCACTACAATTTCAATATATGAATTTTGGCGGGACACATTCAGACAAGACATAATTCAGTCCAATTAATTAGTCATCAATTTAAAATATTTTTTGACTGAGATGAAAGTCATATAACAAACACTTAACCCTTGTAAAGTGTATAATTGAGGGGAATTTAGCATACTTACATGTGTTAAAACATCAACACTATCTAATTTGAGAATATTTTCATCAATCCAAAAGAAACTCATGCAGTCATTCCCCATTCCTCCTTATCTCCAGATTCTGACAACCATTAATCTACTTTCCGTCTCTATAGATTTGCCTATTCTAAGTATTTCAAAATATGAGACTTTCTGCATCTGGCTTCTTCTACTTAGCATAATGTTTTCAAGGTTCATCCATAGCATGTATCAGTACCTCATTCCCCTTTATGGCTGAATAATATTCCATTGTAAAAATATAACACATTTTTTATCCATTATTTTGTTTATCCATTCATCAGTTAAGAAACATTTGTGTTGTTTCCACCTTTTGGCTATTGAGAATAATGCTATGTGATCTCCTTTATATGTGGAATCTAAAAAAGTCAAATTCATAGAAGCAGAGGGCAGAATACTGCGGGAAACGGGGGGGGAAATGAGAAATGTTGGTCAAAGGGTACAAAGTTGCAGTTATGCAGGATGAGTAAATTCTAGAAATCTAATGTATAGCATGATGATTTTAGTTACTAATACTGTATTGTACACTGGAAATTTGTTAAGAGTAAATTTCAGGGGCTCTCACCACAGGAAAAAAATGGTGCCTATGTGAGGAGATATATATGCTAATTAGCTTCACCCTGGTAATCATTTCACCATGTATATCAAAACATCCTTAAATTGTTGCATACCTTAAATATATAAAATTATTATTAAAAAAAAAAAAATCCTTTGGGACTTCCCTGGAGGTCCATTGGTTAAGACGCCACACTTCCACTGCAGGGGGCAAGGGTTTGACCCCTGGTTGGGAACTAAGATCCCACATGCCATGTGGCATGACCAAAAAATTTTTTTTAATTTTTGAATAAAAATAAAAAACAAATAAGTAATTTTACATGCAAACAGGAAAAAAGAATAATGCTATGAATTCATGTACAAGATGTTATGTTGTTTTCAATTCTTAGGTGTATTTATAGGAGTAAAATTGCTGGGTTATATAATAACTCTACATTTAACCTTTTGAAGAACTAACAAATTGTTTTCCAAAGCATCAGTTATTTTTCAAGTTAACAATTCAATAGGAGTATACAATTCCAAACAAGTATAAGGAGGAAAATTAAATAAGAAATAATAGCAATTTTTTAAAAACTAGTGTAGCTAGAATAGTATAAAAGGAAACAAAACAGTAAGATGATAGAAACAAAGACAAAAAAAACCCCTACAATCACGAATATAAATGGATTGAATTTACTAGCTAAAAGGCAGATTATAAAACTTTATCTAAAATATCCAGTTATACACTATTTCCAAGACATATACCTAAAGCATAAAAATATAGATAGCTTTTAGATAAAAGAATGCAAAATGAAGTTCAGCAAATACCAACCAAAGGAAAGCTAATTGTAACTATGCTAATATAAGAAAAAATAGATGTAAGTCAAAAGATTGTCTAAGGAATAGACTCACTACATTTAATAAAAGAATCAATTCAAAATGAGAACATAAATATGTGTATGTGCTTAGTGGTATATGTTTATACTCATGGTAAGATTTGCATACTATTTCAGGGGATTCAGAGAATTCAAAGCCCTTTCATAAGCCCCAAGTTAAGAACTTCTAAACAAATGAAACATTTGTCCTGTAATTTCTTTATAGAATCCTAAAAACCTGACACAAAACAACTATAAAATTTTACATGAGGCAATGGCTATGTCAAATAAAAAAGCTCTAATTAAAATGCATTTTTTAAGAATTTATAATATATTCCCCATAGTAAGATCTGAACTTAAAACCTTAAAAAGCACTGTATAACAATGAAACCATTTTTATTTTAATAAACAAGTGAGGTATAAGAAAAATAACATTATCCTTTTAAGCATGATTACACTTAATAAAAACATACCCTTTTTGTGTCACTGACAAAAGTAACATTATTTTGAGCTGAAACAACTAAAAGAAGCAAGTCTTCTGTAAGTTCTATTTATCTACAAAGTGAGTGATAAGATGAAGATAATATACTGGCATCAAAGCAGATTTTTAATTTTCAGTAGTTAATTCATTCATTCAGGATGTAAGACTAATGTTTTCCACATTAAAAAAAATTGCTTACCAACTGCTAAAGTACTATAATTAAGAATTTTATTCCACTCTACCAAAATAATCAAACACTGTATTTATAGTTGACTTGGTTATCATTTCAAACATACACACTGATCCCCTCAAAAGTTATTCAAATAAGGCCAAAGGGAGAATTGTACAAGGAGCTGGTGGAAAATAATCTCTTGCAACTACAAAATATATCCACAAGTTGGTGGCAGAGAACAAAAGTGAATGCCTTAACTCATATCTTGGATTTTGCACAGGAGCTATAAGTACCTGCTTTCACAGAAATATACTACAATTTAAGCTGATCATGCTATACATATAAATTTGAATGATAAAATATGTCAGCTGTAGTAAGACTTTTCCATACACTTGTCAAGAAGATTGTGTTCTTACCTATAGTTTGGAAAACTTCACTCATCAAAGCTTCATTTACTGCTGAAGAGCTGACACTTCCAATATGAGACCAACTTTGATATATTGCTTGCAGCAGAAGTGTCTGTGCTCTTGTAGCTTGAATTGTGAGATGCGGAAGTTCAAATATACCCTCAGTTATAGCAATCTGAGATCTTTTGGTCCTGTGTAAGAAAAAAGGAAGCATAACAAACAATATATTAACATTTATAAACAACAACATAAAATAAATTAGGATGCAAGGGAAGAAAAGGTATACATGGAAATTATTTTAATTAGAATTAAATCAAAGAGATATGCAACTCTACTAACTTTAAGTATGTTTCACTATTTCAGAAGCTCTAACAATAATAAAAAATAAAAATACAAACTAGGGACTTCCCTGGTGGCACAGTGCTTAAGAATCTGCCTGCCAATGCAGGGGACACAGGTTTGATCCCTGGTCCAGGAAGATCCCACATGCCATGAAACAACTAAGCCCATGCACCACAACAACTGAGGCTGCACTCTAGAACCTGCGAGCCACAATTACTGAGCCCACACGCTGCAACTACTGAAGCCTGTGCGTCTAGAGCCCGTGCTCTGCAACAGAAGTCACTGCAGTGAAAAGCCCTCACACCACAACAAAGAGTAGCTCCTGCTTACCGCAACTAGAGAAAGCCCGAATGCAGCAATGAAGACCCAATGCAGCCAAAAAGTAAAATTAAAAAAAAAAAATACAAACTAGAATAATGTCCACACACACATTCATACACATATATTCTGCTCAAGCATCATACTTTTTAAATCAAATCAATCATCAAAAATAACAATGAAAATAATACTAATTAACACTTGAAAAAAGGATTTATTAGCAGATCTGCCTTATTCTCCTTTTTAAATTTATTTTTTATACAATTTTGAAAGGTTACTTCCCATTTACTGTTATTATAAAATATTGGCTATATTCCCCATGTTGTATTACATCCAATAGTTTGCACCTCCCCCTCTTCCCCCGTAACCACTAGTTTGTTCTCTGTATCTGTGTGTCTGCTTATTTTTTGTCATATTCACTAGTTTGTTGTATTTTTTAGATTCCACATATAAATGACATCGTACAATATCTGTCTTTGTCTGACTTACTTCACTTAGCATAATGTCCTCCAAGTCCATTCATGTTGCTGCAAATGACAAGATTTCGTTCTTTTTTATAGCTAAGTAGTATTCTACTGTGTGTGTGTGTGTGTCTACATACACATGCATTTTCTTCATCCATTCCTTTGTAGATGGACACTTATGTTGTTTCCATATCTCAGCAATTGTAAATAATGTTGCTTATGAACACCGGGGTGCATGCATATTTTCATATTAGTGTTTTTATTATTTTTTTTTGGATATACACCCAGAAGTAGAATTGCTGGGTCATAAGGTAGTTCTATTTTTAGCTTTTTTTTTTTAATTAATTAATTTATTTATTTTATTGGCTGTGTTGGGTCTTCGTTGCTGCACACGGGCTTTCTCTAGTTGTGGTGAGTGGGGGCTACTCTTCCTTGTGGTGCGTGGGCTTCTCATTGCGGTGGCCCCTCCTATAGCAGAGCATGGGCTCCAGACGTGTGGGCTTCAGTAGTTGCGGCACATGGGCTCAATAGTTGTGGCTCACAGGCTCTAGAGCACAGGCTTAATAGTTGTGGTGCACAGGCTTAGTTGCTCCACAGCATGTGGTATCTTCCTGGGGCAGGGATCAAACCCGTGTCCCCTGCATTGGCAGGCGGATTCTTACCCACTGCACCACCTAGGAAGTCCCTATTTTTAGCTTTTTGAGAAATCTCCACACTGTTTTCCACAGTGTCTGCATCAATTTGCATTTACAAAAACAAGTCTCAACAAAATTAAAAGGATTAAAATCATACAAAGTATATGTGCTAATTACAATGGAATTAAACTATAATAAAAGAAAGGTATCTATAAAATCCTCAATATTTAGAAAGTAAAAATATAAAATACAATCAAGAACAGACAAAATTCAGAAAGTCATATAAAATAAAACTTTTGAAAAAGTATAAAATGATTTTAGAAAAGGACATCGATATGGATGACAGAAAAGGACAATATACTTAATCAGTGTTTCTGGAGAAAAGAGCAGATAAAGAAAAAAAAATTCTATGGACATTCATTTCAATAAAGTAAAATGGAGGTACCAGGACCTCTCCAGAATTTCCCCTATTTTCTACTATCCTCCCTAACCTGTCCACTACAGACTAGTAAAAACAATCAACACATATGCACTACTTAACCATAAGAAGATTATAAAGGGATATCAAAGTCCTATACAGTTGAGACACTAACAAAAGTCTCATATAAATTGGTGACCTTTGTATTTTCCAGGTATGCTTTTAATTTCAGTCATCTTTCAAGTCAATGAGCTCCTTTGCTAGCCATTGCTATTGCAGCTAAGAACCATCTTGCTAATAAACCTAATATCCTTCAAAGTCAAGACTAAATTTTTATTTTGCAGTTTCTTAGGTCTATAAAAAAAATGAGCTATAATGTCGCTGTGACTTTCACTACTTAGGTCTCAGATTATGCTTAGCTGGTCTTCAAGCTTCACGTTAAAGCTGTTCTCTAGAAAATCTATAAAAGCAGCACATATTTATTAACTGCCTATTCTGTAGCAGTCATGCACTAGCTACTTAGGAAGTATCTTAGCCATTTTAAAACATCAGGGAACAAAACAGAAAAATTAAAATCCCAGTGTCTTCATAGTTTATACTCTAATAAGGACAGGAAACAAAAAAATCAATCAATATAAGCAAACAAATGATATAAGGAAGTTAGAAGAGAAATGCTCTTGGAAACAGAAAAAGCAGAGCATGGAAAAAGCAGAGCATGGAATAGGAACTACTAAAGAGGGAGCACTTCACATACAGTAGGTAGATCTTATTAAAAGGATAGATTTAATTACAAGCAAAACTTAAGCAGACCTGAAGAAGGTACGTGACAGCTGGAGAATGATTCAGGCAGATGAACAGTCTGTGGAAAGGTCCTGAACTTGGCAAGCCCAAGCAATGGCAAAGAAGCCAGTGTGGCTGTAGCAGTTTGACAATAACCTAATTCACTAATTCATTGGTTTTCCACAGTTTTTATCCATAAGATATACCTGAATAGGCTTTACAAAGCCATTTATCTGAGATTCCATCTAAGTCTGTCTCCGTAGGGTTCACTTTCCTTGAATTTATTTTTATTTTTAAATCTCTTAAGCTTATTTTCAAAGTTCTTCATTTAAGGTACTACAAGTAGTACATGAAATTTTTTAAATGTCAATTCCAATTTCGCTAAATCATTTGCTTTGTTTTTTAGTAAAAGGTTATATATAACTTCCCTGAGTTTCACTTCCCTCTTTAAAAGGCAAGTATAATAACCCCTGCCCAATTTACCACAGATGACTATGGTGAAAATCAATTACTTTTAATATTTAAAGCTTAACAGATACAAAGTTCTTTGCTAGGAACTAAAGATACAGGCACTATAATTACACTCAAAGAATTCAGAATCCACTTGTGAAACATGTAAACCAGTAATTATAATTTAACATAATGAGTGCTATAACAATGTTATATGCAGGTTCCTGTGAGATACAATGAAATGGGTGAGGAAAAAATGTAGGTGTTATATTTAAGTTGAATGTTGAAGAATAAATATGAATCATTTCAGGAGAAAAAATTGTAGGCTCCTTAAAGAAAGAAATATATCTCAATACAAAAATGGTACAAAGACATAAACAGGGAACTTACAGAATATGAAAACAGAAATGACACATAAACATGAAAAGACTCTTAAGCCTCACCAGTAAAAGGGAAATTCAAATTAAAACAATGTATGACTCTTTTTAACCTCTCAGATTAACAAGACCTCTCAGACTCTAACTCATCTTCTAAGAAATCTATCTGAAAAGAATTTTCACATGAGCCTGCAAGAATACTTATAGAATGACAGTGTTTGCAGCATTATTTAAAATAGTCTAAACCTGAGAAAATCGCTCATCGTTGAATAAATTCTGATACACTGACTTGATGCAAAACTACTCATATATTAAAAAAAATGAAATTAGATGACCTACTGATATGAAAGGATATGCTGAAATATGGTAAAAATATATATAGTTGCATTATAATATGGTTCCATGTAATGGCAGGAAGTAGCAGGTTACCTACACGTAAAAGTATGTCTGCATGTGTTTGTATGTTGAGATAAAAAATTCTGGATGGAATTATTGATAACATTCATTCCTGGAAGATGATAACAGAGGATGACTTTATGTGGTCTTTTCCCTTTTTTCCCCTATATAAATTTCTGTACTGTTTTGTTTGATCCTTTGAGAAATATATATCATCATTTTTTCAAAAAAATTTAAGAAACCACAATACTTCAAGAATGGACTATGCAGGAAGATCCCACATGCCCCAGAGCAACTAAGCCCATGCACCACAACTACTGAGGCTGCATGCTACAATTATTGAAGCCCGTGTACCTAGAGCCCAGGCTCCACACCAAGAGAAGCTACTGCAATGAGAAGCCTGCATGCCGCAACAAAGAGTAGCTCCCACTCTCTGCAACTAGAGAAAGACTGCACGCAGCAAAGAAGACCCAATGCAGCCAAAAAAATTTTTAAAAATTAATTTATATAAAAATAAATAAAATAAACATACATCTTTTAAAAAAAATTAAAAAATAAAATAAATAAAAAGGAGATCTTGGGACTTCCCTTGTGGTCCAGTGGTTAAG
Source organism: Hippopotamus amphibius kiboko (assembly GCF_030028045.1). Taxonomy (NCBI): domain Eukaryota; kingdom Metazoa; phylum Chordata; class Mammalia; order Artiodactyla; family Hippopotamidae; genus Hippopotamus; species Hippopotamus amphibius. The sequence goes on along the minus strand of NC_080190.1, from coordinate 136,813,899 downwards.
ACTCCGCCACCCAATGCAATGGGTGAGCGTTCAATTCCTGGTGGGGGAGATAAGATCCCACATGCCTGGGGGCCAAAAAACCAAAACATAAATGTAACAAATTTAATAAGCAATGTAACAAATTCAATAAAGACTTTTTAAAAAATACAAAAAAAAAAAAGAATGGACTATGGAAATCACAAACTATGTCAAAATGAATTAATTTCATAAAACATTTTTAAAATGTGAAGGTAAGATATGAGCAGTATCAATGTATCAAACTACCTCCACTCCCTGCTCCAACACTGAATTATCAAATGTATCATAGACATAAACTTCACTTTTAAGTCAGACAGAGAAAGACAAATGTCATTTACATATGGAATCTTAAAAAATGAGACCAATGAACTTATTGACAAGACAGAAACAGACTCACAGACATAGAAAACAAACTCATCGTTGCCAAAGGGGAAAGGGGGGATAAATTAGAAATTTGGGGTTAACAGATACACACTACTATATGTAAAATAAACAACAAGGACCTATTGTATAGCACAGGGAACTATATTCAATATCTTGTAATAAAGTATAATGAAAAAGAATCTGAAAAAGAATATGTATGTACAGCTGAATCACTGTGCTGTACACCTGAACTGTTGTAAATCAACTCTACTTCAATTAAAAAAACAGATGATTGAACTTGGTGTACCCCCCAAAAATAATAAATAAATAAAATTTAAAAAAAATAAAAAATATATAAAAGCCAAAAGGAAAAAAAATTTTTAATTTTTTAATTTTTTAAATTAATTTTTTTTAATTTTCTAAATTAAATTTAAAAAATTTAAACTATACCTCAATTAAAAGTTTTTTAATTTTTTAATTTTTTAAATTAAAAAAAAAACTTCACTTTAACACCTCCAAAAGAAGAACGATACCAAAAATGGTAGAGTAAGGTATACCAAAAGTCTGTCCCTCCACAAAAGCAACACAAAAGCTGGCAAAAACTGTCAAGAATCAACTGTTTCAGAACTCTAGAAACTAACCAAAAGCCTGCAACAAACAGGGGAACATGTAATCCAAAAAAAAAATTTTAATCGAAAAAACAAGTTTTAAACAGCTCAGTCTCAGCAGGAACAGTGAGTTTTGTGATATTTTTATTTAGCCATGTTAAACCCCCTGGCTTCCAGCTCAGCGGTGGTACCAAACAGCCCTTATCCCCAGTAAGAGGTAACAGAGAAAGCAAAAAAGATTTATTCACAAGAAATTGTGGTTGCTTGTTCTGACCTGTCTGGTGGCTACCTAGAGGACCAACTCAAAGAGCTTGCTTTCTCTCTCTTAATTCAGAACTCTCCCAATACTAAAACAACTACCCAGGGGCATTTGTAGAAAACATTTACAGGCAAACGTACTGAAATTGTCCTTGCTGCCGGGAATAATCGATAAGAAAAAGAACAAAAAAAGAGACTAACCAAAATCTTAGAAAGTCTGGGAAATGATGCTTTCAGAAATAAAAACGTTGAAAAACTCAGACACCTTCCTGGGAAAACAGAAGGTCATACACATGCTCAGGGCTGTGCACTTGCAGGAAAAAGACAAGAGAAAGGCCTTAAGCTTTCACTTCTGGCTGACTTTTCAGGTTCTGCACAATAAGAAAAGGCAGAAGAGTTGAAAACTGCCTGATTGAGCTTTGAAGGCATTCCTCACAGGAAACCATGGAGGCCACACAGCATTGGGATTAAATATTCAAAGGGCTGAAAGAACAAGTGTCAATTAATAATTATAGTTCTGACTTAACTATCCTTCAAAAATGAAATAGAAATCTCCCAAGAAAGGAAAGTCCAGGACCAAAAAGTTTCACTTGTGTATTCTACCAACATTTAAAGAAGAAAAAATACCAATATTCTCAAATTTTTGCAAAAAAAAAAACAAAAAAATAGAAGAGGAGGGAATCCTTCCCAAATCCAACACAAGAAAACTACACACCAATACCCCTTGTGAATATAGATGAAAAATCCTCAGTAAAATACCAGTAAATGAAATTTGTAAGAATATTAAAAGCATTATATATTATGGCAACTGAAATTTATCCCAGAAATAAGAGTGGCTCAAGAACTCAGTGGAGGGACTTCCTAGGTGGTGCAGCGGTTAAGAATCTGCCTGCCAATGCAGGGAACATGGGTTCAAGCCCTGGGCCAGGAAGATCCCACATGCCAGGGAGCAACTAAGCCCGCACGCCACAACTATTGAGCCTGCATTCTAAAGCCCATGAGCCACAACTATTGAGCCCATGTGCCACAACTACTGAAGCCCTCGTGCCTAGAGCCCGTGCTCTGCAACAAGCAAAGCCACCAAAATGAGGAGCCCACACACCACAACAAAGAGTAGCCCCTGCTCACCACAAATAGAGAAAGCCCATGTGCAGCAACAAAGACCCAATGCAGCCAATAAATAAATAAATAAATTTATATTAAAAAAACTCAATGGAACACATCATATTTACAGAAAGAAAAGGGAAGAAAACATGTCCATCTCAAATGACAGAAAAAATACTTGACAAAATCCAATACTCTCTCATAATATGAAACACTCAACATACTAAAGAGAACATTCTCAATATAATATAGGACATTTATGAAAAACACACAACTAACATCATACTTTGTGGTGAAAGACTGAAAGCTTCTCTCCAAGATCAGGAAGAAGTCAAGTATTTTTCTCTTGCCACTCTATTCAACATTGCAGTAAAGGTTCCAGCCACAAAACTAGGCGAAAAAACTTTAAAGTCATTCAGATTGTAAAAAAAGAAGTAAAACTATTACTACTCACAGATGACATGATATTATACACTGAAAACCATAAACACACACACACACCAACAACTGGAGCTAAAAACAAGTGCAACTAAGTTGCGAGATATGAGGTAATTACATAGAAATCAGTTTTATACCCATATACACTTAAAATGAACAATCTGAAAAGGAAATTAAAAAACAATTCCATTTATAATAGTGACAAAAAGAATAAAATACTTAGGAATAAGTATTTTACCAAAGAAGTGTAAGGTTTTTACACTGAGAACTACAAACTACTGTTGAAGGAAATTAAAGAAGGGATCTAAATAAATGGAAAGACATGCCATGTTTATGACTTAGAAAATTTAATATTGCTAACATAACAGAACTCTCCAAATTAATCTATAGATTCAATACAATACCTTTCAAAATCCCATCTATTTCAAATAAATGATTAAACTAATCCTAAAATTCATATGGATTTACAAGGAAACTTGAATAGCCAAAACAAAACTGAAAAAGAAAAACAAAGTTGGAAATCTCACGTTTCCCAATTTCAAATCTTACTACAAAGGTACAGCAATCAAATATGTATATAAATATAAATCAGTGCACTAGAACTGAGAGTCTAGAAATAAACCCATACATCTATGATCAACAGACTTCTGACAAAGGGTCAAGACCAATAAGTGGAGAATGAATAGTCTTTTTAATAAATGGTTTTAGAACAACTGAATATTGAAATACGAAAGAATGAAGTTGGACACCTCCCTCACACCATATACCAAAATTAAATCAAAACTGATCAAAACACTAAAACCATAAAACCCTTTGAAGGAAACATAAGTGTAAATCTTCACAATCTTGGATTAAAGAACAGTTTCTTAAATATGATAGCAAAAGCAAAAGCAACAAAAGGAAAAAACAGATAAATGGGACTTCACCAAAATTTAAAACTTTTGTGTATCAAAGGAAACTACCCAGGAAGTGAAAAGACAACACACAAAATGGGAAAAATATCTGTAAATCATATATCTAAGGAGGGTCTAATGTCTGAAGTATGCAAAGAACTCCCACAACTCAACAGCAAAAAGATACACAGCCCAATTAAAAAATGAACATAAATAGTCATCTCTCCAAAGAAGTTACACAAATGGCCAATAAGCACTTAAAAAAATGCTCAACATCACTAGGAAAATGAAAATCAATACCACAAAGAGACACCACTTCACACCCACTAGGATGGACACAATAGGAGAAAAAAGAAAGAAAAAAAAGAAAATAACAAGCGTTGGCAAGGATGGGGAGAAATTGGAACCCTCATACACTGGAGGCAGACATATACAATAGTACAACCACTGTGTGTAACAATTTGGTAGCTCATTCAAAAAGGTAAATATAACAATTATATTGTTAGGTATACATCCAAGAGAATTGAAAATGTTGTTTATATTAGAGCTCATACATGCATGTTCAAAGCAGCATTATTCTTACTAGCCAAAAAGTGGAAACAACCCAAACTTATAACTGATGAATGGATAAACAAAATGTGGTATATGCCTATAAAGTAGTAATATTTGGCCATAAAAAGTAATGAAGTACTGATACATGCCACAACATGGAGAAACCTTGAAAACATGTTAAGTAAAAGAAGCTAGACAGAAAATGCTACATATTCTATGTGGCATTCTCTATCCTGAATCACAGATAGAGTCAGGGTTTCTTTTTTGGAGTTTTCAAAATGCTCTGGAGTTAGACGGTAATGATGACTGCACAAAAATGTGAATATACTAAAAACCAGTGAATCGTACAATTTAATATAATTAAAATAGTAAATTTATGTTACGTGGATTTCACCTCAATCAAAATTTAAAACTGCCCTAAAGTATTCAGAACTCTTTTTTTAGGAACACTGGTCCAAGCAACTAACAACGGCTTTCTCATACTCAAAAATAACAAAATAAAAACAAAACCCTGGGAACACCTGTCTCTCTTAATTAGCATGTCACATAATTTAAATATACAGCTGCATAATAAGACATCTACCACCCTTTCCATATAACTCTCAAATATTTAATAGCAATATGTGGTTCTACCTACCTTTACTGTTCAATCCACAAGCCTGGTCACATTTTGCCATAAAAATCAAAGGATTATAATAAACAGATGAGGAAATAAATATGCACTGAAGGGACTTCCCTGGCAGTCCAGTGGTTAAGACTCTGCACTTCCACAGCACGGGGTGCTTCCACTGCAGGGAGTGCAGATTTGATCCTTGGTCAAGGAACTAAGATCCCACACACCGCGCGTAAGGGCCAAAAAATTTTTTTAAACTTTTTATATAAATTTAAAAAATGCACTGAATGAAAGACTCTTTAAACCAAGCAGGTAAGATAACAGATATCAAATGAGGCAGGAGAAAAAAACAATAAGATAGAAATCATAAATTTATATTTCATTATCATTACTGGTTCTTTTCGCTTTTCTAACATTATGGCCATTCTTTAAGTCACTTTTTTTTCTTTTATTTTCTTACAGGTTTAAAAATTGAGTGGTGGTTCTCTTCTCTACTATGTTCTCAAACTTCTGTTGAAAATTCTTGACCAAAAAAAACAAAAAACAAAAGCACAACAGTTTACCAGTAGTAATACTAAGTAAACAGAACAGACATTTGGAAACCTACACTATAAAAAAGTATACTTCATCTAGCCACTCTATCTTTAGCCAGATATTCTGTGGTATTTAGGAAGTCCTCCGGTCCAGCAAGAGCCATGTTCTTATAACGATAGCAATAATTATTTATAAGGCAAAATTACAGTCAGGATTCTTTTTACAAGTAGGTCTTTCCTCTTTCATAAAAAATTCAGCTACTGTATATGGTACTCTTTCAAGCCATCATATGTCACATAAAATGATTCCCAAATGGGTAACACAGACTCGAATAAAAACTTAAACATATGCAAATTCAAAAAGATTAATTTCTTGTACATTTTAATACTGCCCAAGGGTAGGGGGCAATTCTCCCTTCAGGTTCAATTTAATTGAACATCAAAGGAAATAATTCACTTTACAAAAGCCAGAATTCAATAATAAACAAGTAAATTATCGCATACATGAATGGCATGCTTTTGTAGTTTTATTTTCCAGTTATAACTGACTGCAAATAAAAAGTACATTTTATTATACTTCTGTTAAATACTCCAGTAGCATGTGAACTAAAATAAACCATTTATAAATGATTCGGCAATATACGGTAGATTATAGAATGTACATCTTAGGGCTTCCTAGGTGGCGCATTGGTTGAGAATCTGCCTGCCAATGCAGGGGACACGGGTTCGATCCCTGCTCCAGGAAGACCCCACATGCCGCGGAGCAACTAAGCCCGTGCACCACAACTATTAAGCCTGCGCTTTAGAGCCCGTGAGCCACAACTATTGAGCCCATGTGCCGCAACTACTGAAGCCCATGAGCCTAGAGCCTGTGCTCCGCAACAAGAGAAGCCACGGCAATGAGGAGCCCGCGTAACACAACAAAGAGTAGCCCCCACTCACCTGCAACTAAAAAGAAAGCCCGTGCACAGCAAAGAAGACCCAACACAGCCAATAAAATAAATAAATTAATTAAAAAAAAAAAAAAAAGAATGTACCTGTTAGTGTAACAGTATCAATGAAGATGGGTTTTTTTTTTCTCTATTGTTTTTGTCAATTTTGAGGTATTTCTAACAGGTTAACTAGTATAGAAAATAAGAAACACCCATACATCCATTTCCTCAAACCCAATTCATCAAATCACACTATCATACTGTATTTGCTTCAGAAATTTTAAACAGATCAATTGCTTTTACAACTTGAAGCTATTTGGTGGGCTCATTAAAATGTCAATGAAAATGAACAATAAAAGTATAATTTTCCTTGTGATTTATACCACCACAAATTTATTTAAACTTTACTTAAAATAAAACAGCTCAATAAAATTCATACTAAAATTATCTAACAACTTCTGGACTTACCTCATCACTAAACCTACATTTTAACAGTTAAGTTGAGGAAAATAAAATAATTTATTTAACAAATGCCTATTTCACATATCCAGAAGTCCTACTCTGAACATGTGTTCATTTTACAGAATAGGTTTAAAAACTATCAATTCAAACATTACTCTCTAGGGAAAAATAAATCCTAATGTAACTAGCGGGATAAACAACTCATTAAAACTCAACTTGGACAAACTCCAGGATAAATTTAAGGAAATAGAAACAAGTAGGTCTTGATTGTGTAGTAGCAAAGACTGAAAATGAATATGCCCTAATTAACAAACACTTTAAAAGACTCTGTCCCATTTGCTGACAAATTACAATACAGAGCTGATAAAAATTTTTGGACCAACCTGGCATTTCTATAAAGAAAATTCTTCCTTCAAAATTTTAAATAAAAAACATGGAAGTGATTCTTATTAAGTATTAACTTAATCCACTCACATTCATAGCAATACTATAAAATTTTTGCCATACGTATACTTCAGGAACAACCATCCATTCTTTTAAAATCAACACACCTCATAGCAACTGAAAGAATATCCTCAGCAACAGCTGGATCTAAAGATTTATACAGAGTCCCAAAATGCAAGGTCTGAACCTACAAATTGGTTCCAAAAATGTATTTTTGTTATTACTCATATCCTGTACAGTAAAATAAGATTAGATCACTTTTTCCAAAATAAAATGAGTACAAAGCTCACTAACTCAACTGAGAAATGAAAGCAGTTTAAAAACCTAAGAAATCTGTATTTAGTTCTGCACACAATGATTCTTTACCTTACAAAAAATATCAATACTCATAGAAGGGAAAAAAATTTTTTTAACTAAATGGTAGGTAAAGTGAAAGGTTAAAGCTCCTCTTTCCTCCTCCTGACCCCACTCCACTCCCCACAGATAACCACTTTTCTCGGATTCAGCATGCATACCTACAGAGCTCTGTCTATTGATTTTATGTATTCACAGATACACTTATAATTTTAATGGAGATATATACATTTAAACGTCTACAGCCTGCTTTTCATGCCTAAGCAATATATCTTAGTGATCAAGATCTTTCTACATCATTACATATTCTTCCACATTGGTCTTTTTAATGAATGCTTGACACGTTGCTTGTTTGAATTAAGATTTACATTCATCAGCAGTGTATCCCTTTCTCAACATCCCTACAAGTAGTATTATATTTAATTACAACGATTTTAGCATCTGCAAATAGCTGTAAAATACAAATTATATCCTGTTGTGTTGAGAAATGAAAATATTTTATCATATTTCAAATTTCTGAAATATTATTTGAAGTTAAATATTAGATAACATCGACAAAGAAAATGAGAAGTAAAACTTATCTGTCACTAAAATAAAAATATAATGAATGCCTTGATTATTATAATATATAAAGTTCAAAATCTTACAAGGCAAAAGGAGCAAAATGTTGTCTCTTCATTAGTCTCATCATCTCCCAGACAAGTTATTCAATACAGACAGTTCATCTACTTAAGGAAAAATGTTTACTCAGGAAAAAAGAGAGAAAGTGTGTTCATGCAATATATCTTATATATGTAATTAAAAACATTCAAATATTATCTTGAGAATTCTGATTTAGAAAATCACTGAAAATTTAGTTCAATTTCAGTAATTAAAGTCATTAGTTTTTGCTTTGGCCAAGAACACATTTTACATATTGTGTAAGTAAAAAGGAGACAAACTTGGTTGTCGAAAAAGCATACAATCTAAAATCTAATCAATCAGACAACCAAAAGGTACTAAAATGGCCAAAGAAATTACCACCTGCATGTCAATTAAGTATTTACTTGTTCTTTCCATAGTTTCAAGGTTTTGAAGATAAATGTCCTCCATAGAAAAAAAGATGGTCCTTACTGAACTTAATGTAAAAAGAATAGAAAACACTATTAAATAATCACCAAAAAAAAAGTATAAAAATCACTTCTATGGAAAGTACAGTGAAAAACTGGACAACTATCCCATTAAAGACTATATTAGCAGGATGTGATCTAGTCAAAGAAAATATCAATTAGGCCAAAATCTGAGGAGTGAGTAAAAATTATTTAGGCTGTTGACTATTGAGACAATATGGTGAAAGACTTGCCTAAGAAAAGACACACTGAAAAAGGGAAGAAGGTGGGAGGGGACAGAGAGGAAGATACTCAGGTGAATCTAGACAGTCAAGAAACAGCCAGACCATGGAGGACATCACTGAAAGTTTTATTTAATCTTTACCATAAAAGCTATGAGAAGCAAAGTATTTTAGGGAGAAGAATGAAATAAGGAGAACTATCTTCTAAAAACAAATCAATAAAAAAACCTGGCTTCAGATGTATGCGTCAGGTGGCAATTAAGAACCCCTCTCTAAATACTGAGAGAATCAAGAAAGAGAAAGCAAAGACCATATCTTACTCATAATGGGACTCCAAGGCCTACAACACAACAGTTCTCACATGATAGGTACCAAAATATTATTTTTTAAAAAAACAAATGACTAATTAACCTGTTGAAATTTAAAAAGTGCTAAGTATTAACAGATTCATATAGGAAACTAGAAATATTTTTAAAGTTATAAATTACAATGAAGAATACAAAGCTATTATCAAAAACTTGGTAATAGCTACCTAAATGCTATTAATGGCTCCATCACGAACACTAAACTACACCTCTACAACATCTAGAACAAGTGATTTCATCTTTCTCAATCAAAAGTATCATCTTCCCTAATCCTCAATTTCCAATTCTATAAGAGATAGTAATACCTGACTTCTTATTCCAAAGGCCGGTTGTGAGGTTCAAATAAATCACTGTATGTAGTGGAGTTAATAAAGTATAAATGCTATACAGGAGTATTATGATGCTATTCTTCTTGAGATTTTCTTCTGCCACTAACTATGCACTGTATGATCTTTTGAACACAGGGGCCTCCAATGATTATTTGTTCCTAAATTTCAAGTTAGTATATTAAAAGAGATTAAATCATCAACACAAGAAAGAAATTTAGAGACAACTATTAAAAAAAAAAAAAAACACCTTAGACTAAATTTAGTGATTTCTAACCAAGACATTTCTCTTTTAATAAATATACTGTATACTAACAACTTAAAATTCTTTTGAATATACTCAAGTTACAGTTCCAAAAAAATAATGAAACAGAGATGTATTTAAAAGATACTGTCACTAGAATAACATCTTGTCATAGAATACACTGACATTGAGGGACTTCGCTAGTGGCACAGTGGTTAAGAATCTGCGTGACAATGCAGGGGACACGGGTTTGATCCCTGGTCCGGGAAGATCCCACATGCCGCAGAGCAACTAAGCCCATGTGCCACAACTGCTAAGGCCCAAGCACCCTAGAGCCTGTGAGCCACAACTACTGAGCTGCATGCCACAACTACTGAAGCCCGTGCACCTAGAGCCCATGCTCCATAACCAGAGAAGCCATGCAATGAGAAGCCTGTGCACAGCAATGAACAGTGGCCACCACTCACTGCAACTAGAGAAAGCCCGCACAGCAATGAAGACCCGACACAGCCAAAAATAAATAAAATTAATTAATAAAAAAAAAATATACTGACACTGAGACAGAACAAAATGTCTCCCACTGTTATACATAGATAAAACCAAATACTGAGAAAAGGCTAGTATTAATATTATTCTTCTCATAGAAAGAGATATAAGTCTTACAGTAATATTCTCCAATGCCGAAAGATCAAGTTTAAAGGCAATAATCTTGGAAGGAATTATAAATGTTCATTTGGCTACCACTAAACAATTTTACTAAGTTTAAAACTTTTAACGAGGGAAACAGATGGATCACGATAACCTATACAACTTCACACCAAACTGATCAAAAAACTGCATGTTGAAAATACCAAATTTTCCAAAAGCAAAATCAAACGAAACCTTCTGTTCTCATTGGACTAAGCACTTTACGAGTTGTTAACATATGTGGCATGCTCTTCGTGCCCTTGCTAAAAGAATCAAAGAGAAAAACCTAACTAGTACAAAGATAAATGCTATTTACCTATAGTTGTGTTTGTCATGTCTTTTTAATTCCATACACATACACACTCATTTAAAAACTATAAAAGTAGGTATTTTTCAACTGATCATTTATTTAAATACATTATAAAATCTGAACCAAAATATGACAGAAAAACAAAAATTGGTAAGACTATTAACATATATAAAAATTCCTTTCCCGGAAATGTTTTTTAAACAATAATACATTAATATTCTAAATAAATGTACTTTATTAGTAAAATATAAAAGCATCAGTAATACAATGACTGACAATATTTATAATTTCTTAATTGAATCTTTTTTACCTACAACGTGGCAAAGTGTTGAAAATAATCAAGCTAAATCCCAAACCAAGATAAGCAGAGACTTTACAAGTTAGTACCAAGAAAGACACAAACAACATCTGAAGAAAACATGTTCAGAATCAATTATGTTAATCGTTAAATTTATGATTCTGGACTATTACCCATATAAAGTTAATTATGAGGCATTATTTAAAATTTTAAAACATAATTATTATTAAAAAATCTTGATTGACAAGAAAAATTCACAGATAAATCAATGACATATTTGGGAGGAAAACATCCTTAATCAAAATAAAGCCTAAATTCATTTCTATTCTATTATTTCTCAACTCCCCAAAAGAAATTAAATATAAATAAATGTATATAGATTTATATACTATAACTATTCTTTCTGATACGAACTGTTATTTCAGACTTCAAAAGCAATTTAGGTAAAATTTTCAATTTGATACAAATATAAGGTTGTAAATAATCAAATTAAAATATACAGAACAATAGTCAAATAATATTTTAAATTTGAAGTTAATCTTTTTTTCAGAGTTAGACTACTATGCTTGTTGTCAAAATACGTTAGAGTCCTATGATCTCACGTTAAAATTACATTTCTCTTTTTCTATTTTTATTACTTTTTTAAACTATCTTTTTAAAAAATTATGTAAGCAAAAGATGCTCATTGAAATCAAATGAAAATATGTGAATGTGTGTATATAAAATCTAGCTCTAAAATCCTTTCTTATGCAACTGAAAATGCTATGTGCCTCGGTCTCTGGCAGCCCTGTGAGCCCTGGTGAAGAGAATTAGTCACATGATAGGTTTTAGTGAAGAATGGAATAACAAAGCAAGGAACAGTGGGTTGCTAGCTAACAAGCTGCCAGCCAGTCATCCCCTGGTCACCCTACAACAAGGGAATGGAGATAGACCATTACCTTTACCATGAGCCAATTGCCCTCACCAAAAGCTAAAAAACTCCAGGGAAAGGAGAGGAAACTGAATGCAAGAGAAATTTGGGGGGTGACAGAAATGCTCCAGATCTTGATTTTGATGATTGTCTACATGACTGCATACACCTGTCAAAAATCACTGAATTGTTGTCACATAAAACTGTTGAACTTTAATGTATTTAAAATATAGTCTAATTTTAAAATGAAAACAATGTTACTGAAAACACTGGTATAACTCATATTATAAACCATTAAAGGGAACTGTATTAACCACATTCTACACAGTTCTAAAGTACTATGAAAGCTTGCTATAGTTATATAATATTTTCCAGTGTAACCAGACCCCTAAGTATTTTTGTAATTTTTTAAATTATTCACAGGGAGTTTATGAGAGTAAAATAAGAATAGTTTGAGAAATAAATTAACCATTAAAAATTAAGTATTCACCTTCAAATATTATTCCTCAAAAAAAATAGTTAAAAGAAAGAACATCATGAAACTAAAACTAAAATCTAGAAATAGAAACTCCAAGAGCACTCATATATCTGAATGTTTGCATTTATCAGAGAGACCAAAAACTGAAGATATTCAAGAATGGTATTATATTTCTCTTTAAATGCTAGAATCTAAAGGAATATTTGCTTTAGAATATTAGAGCTTCACTCATTTTAAAAAAAATTAAAGATGAACAAAAAAGGAAACTGAGTTTGGGTAGTTTGCCTACTTTTTCTTCTTTAAACATTAATATGATTGAATACACCTGTTCTTTAACAAAAACGGAAACTGAGTTTGGGTAGTTTGCCTACTTTTTCTTCTTTAAACATTAATATGATTGAATACGCCTGTTCTTTTTTCCGTTCTCTTCAAAAGATAAATTAACTGATTTTAAAATATCTATAAAATTAATTAAATTCTAGTTTGGTTCATTTTAATTAACTTATTGAAAATCAACTACATGCTAGGTCCTAGGGCATAAATGCAGATTTGAAAAACAAGACTAGTCAAAATGCAAAAATGATAAGACTAGGCATTTTCAAAGTGAGCTAACTTACCAAAGATTAAAAAAAAAAAAAAAAAGACCCACTACAGGCTATTCATCTCCCTGAGAAAGACAGACAAGTCTGATACAGATTAAATTCTGTATTTATGAGTTTTAATACCGATAATTAAAGAGCAAGGAGGAGTCCAAACACCATCCTACCTCTACAATTTCTCAAAAATTATGGCAAAAGTTTATGTCTATTTGAGGTTGAAGAAGGGGCCAATGACACAAAAGGATATTCTCAGAACTTCAACTTCACAGTTAACAGCAGCAACTGTAACAAGGTTTTGAAATCCCTCATCCAACTCTGGAATTTAAATATCTCTGGATAACAGTAAGGACAGTTATTTGTAAGCCTGAATACATTTTACTTGGGTGAAGAAAGCCACATAGAGATGTAGAATAAAAGACAAGTTAGCTGCTGACACATGCTGTGTCAAGAACGATCTTCAAAAACATTACGGTAAGTGAAAGCAGCCAGAAACAGGATACCACATTTTGTATGATTCTATTTACATGCCAGAGAAGATAAATATATGGAGAAAGAAAGTAGATTAGGGCTGGAGATGGGGATTAATTGTAAATGGGTATGAGGAATCTTATTGAAGGGACGAAAATGTTCTAAAACTGACTTATGTTAACGGTTGCACCACTCAGTAAAGTTACTAGAAATCATGAACTGTACACTTGAAAAGGGTGAATTTTATGCTATATAAAGTATGCCTCATTAAAGCTATTTATAAAACAAATACAAGTCAGCAAAGCTATTTCTATAAAAGCATGTCTAAGGATGCAATCTTAATGCCAACTTGCAATACACTCTCTCTCAATGGTGGAAGGAACTGCTAATCTTGGACCTGGATTCAAATAGACCTAAAACTGAATTCTAGCTTCACTATTTATAGATGTATAAACTTTAAGAAGCTAAAACAAAGATGTATAAAATGTGTATAACAGTCTCTCTCTCATAAGGTTATGATGAAGATTAAAGAGATAACGTATACAAGACTCTCAGCACTGCTCCTGGCACACATATGCTATTATTGTTATTAATATTAAATCTATATTATTAAAATTCTCCTCACAAATTTCTTGCATAGATACGTAAGTTGAAAAATAACTCTGTTCATAAGTTTTTCAAATATAAATTATATGCACATTAGAAATACAAGTATTTCTCGATGAATACAGAAAGTAACTATCAGCATGAGCTGTGATGATGAAGTAATGATATTCTGAAAGTCCTGCCTGAAAAATTAACCTCAGTAATTTGTAATCAAAGAATATATCTTCACATAAACTATTTATCTTAATACTTTATAATAAAAATATCTTTTAATTAGAAAGACGCACAGATTTTTGAGGTGTCTTCACACTAAACATTATAATGTAGAAAAGTGGATATTAAGAGTATAAAATAAAGTAAGGATGCAATTTAAAAATATCTGTATTTATAAATAGGTTTTAAAGGCCTTAATATAAATTAATCTCCATAAATATTGGAGATCGTGTACATGTTAAAATAAATGCTGAGATAGCAAATTTTTAGAAAAGCTTATATTAAGCCCAGAACTATCAAGTATACTCTACAAATTATTCAAAAACTGAAGAATGTTTTCAAAAAGCTGGAAAATAAAAAACAATGTGTTTAATTTATTAATTCAATTAGTTTTTATCTGTAGGAATCTATATTTCAGTTCCAATCACTGTTTGCTCTGATACTAATTAGATGGGTTTCACTTCAAATATAAATCATTAATAAAAGTTAAACAGAAAAATACTGAATAATTTTAAAATATTATGCAATTAAAAACTATGGAAGCATCTCCTTCCAAGGCCCAAAACAGCAAAAAGGACAATTTTATAATTAGATTTTAAAAGACAATATACACTGCCTCTTAAAGCAGTTTTTCTCCCCTTAAAATTCCTTTAATTTATTGTGTATTCTCTGCTGCCATGAGGGCAGGTACCTTGCCTGTCTTGTTTACTGGTGCATCTCTAGCCAGGGTCCTGCAGAGTACATGGAACGTAGCGGGCATTCATCACCTATCTGTGGAATAGATCTGAATGAATAATAAAGAACAATCTCAAGTGTGCAAAAAGGCAGACAAACACAGTGGAAAAACTCACTGGAGTTTAAAAAAAAAACAAAAACGTAACAGACTGGGGAACACTGTTCAAAAACTGAAGAAAATATGCATCCTGTCTATTCTGGTCAGCCTCCTCCGCTTTAATCATCCAGATAAAGATAAGAGAGAAGAACTGAGCATTTTAAAAAAGTTAGAAGACAAAAACAGTATGAGCAAAACAAAACAAAACAGATTCTAAGAAATATGCAAAGAAATGCTGGATTTATAATGAAAAGATGGTTGCATTAACAAAATAGGACAAGTTATACAACACAGAATCCCATAAGATGGAAGATTAAGTTACATCATACACAGAGCATCCAGCATGAGTCCACTGTTATATGCCTCACCTGAGATTACAGTTTTTATAAAAATACAGCACCTCAGCACACAATACTAGTAAGACCTAACCATTTGCTAAAAAGGGAGTTATTACAATAAAAAAGAAAAAAAAAATTTAGCAAGTTATCCAAATCAAAAAAGAAAACTGTAATGAGAACAATTTGCACTATGAACTTTCCAAATCGAATTTACCATATGATGTAATGGAGAAACTGATCAGATGGACTATTTACACTGTGATCACACTTAACCATCTCTAATGTGTAGGCTAATGAGATAAAGCATGCACATTTCGTGTTTTTTAAGGCTGTAAAATTTGGACTTACCCCACGCTTAGGGTCTCACAAAATAGGACATTCCTGTGTGCCCAATCTAAAATTTCAGGTGGACAAAAAAGAGTATTCTCTAAGGAAATTCAAAGCTGAGACACAAAATGAATACATGAATTTAGCCAAAGACAAATGAAGATTGTTGTATGTCTCACTCTCAAACTTCCCTAAGCTTCTTTAAAAGATCTATAAATTTTTAAGAACTGTATAGCTATTTGATTGGAATAAGGTCACACTTTCAGATGCTGTTCACATATTTCGTTAAGTTTGAATCTTTCTTTGATGAAGAAATCACACTCTGATTCACCTATCTCTGAAGTAGAAACCTGTATCAAGCAATGTATGTCCATTTCAAGAGGATGTGACAGAGCTAAAAAGCAAACAATGTGGATTTTTCAGAGACTAACATATGAATCCCAGTTTATACTGAAATGTTTAGCTATGTGACTATACACAGATAAGTGTTCATATCTGCTTGGATTTGTTAAAACATATTCTATCATCAGATTATTAAACTCAATGTTTATATCTATCACTAGAGAAATAATCTGTAATCAGAATAAGTGCCTTGGCTCAACTGATTTACCATTTAATAATCCCTCAAAGAGCTATATTTCAATATTCTCTTCGATTTCAAATTGAATAGCAATTAGCATCAGGACTATGATAGTATTTTTTAATGAATAATACAAACAATTTGGATTCCTTTAGCATTACCTATTTTTTTAAAAAGTTTCCATAATTAATAATGCTATTGCTAATAACAAAAAGCTGATGAAGCAAATATGCACAGGGATTTCAAAACATAACATATATACGTCAACCCAGAATGGGAACCATGAGGCATTTATAAATTCATGTTAAAAATAGGTACTCAGATCACAACCTTCCTACTATTTCTAAAACCTTCTATGTCTTCCTAACCTACTCTGAATAAAAGAAAGTAACCAGCTGAAAGGTCATTTGATTTAACTGATTGTTCATTTGTTTTCATTTTGATTCTATTTGTGCAGTACTGAACTTATCTATAACCTATAGACTTATAAAGTCTATATGTCAAGTACTATACCTACCTTTTGAAGAGCTTAACAGATATATACCTTTAAAACATGTTTAAAATGAGAAGAAAATTAAGCAGAAAAAGAGCTCCCTATATCACAGAAAGTTATAAAATTATTCTGCAGAAAAACAATCTATTATAAGTAAGCCATCTCACAAACAGTAAGAGTAAAACATACCGTGAAGATAAACTTGTAAACAACCCAAAGAATTCTAACAAATTCATCTTTTTCTTCTCTTCCCCAAATTAAGCAGACCTACTCCAAATAAACAGATTACCACTTTTTACTTGCTTAAGCCGTACCAATTCTTTTTTTTTTTTTTTTGGGGGGGGGGTATACCAGGTTCAATCATCTGTTTTTATACACATATCCCCGTATTCCCTCCCTTCCTTGACTCCCCCCCCTCAAGTCCCCCCCACCCTCCCTGCCCCAGTCCTCTAAGGCATCTTCCATCCGTACCAATTCTTAAAAAAAAAAACGGTCAAATCTAAAGGTTAACATTTCAAACAAAAAGTAAATGATATAGAGGAGATAAACTCGGCTTCTGCCTTTGGAGTTAGATTAAGGTAGAGAGACTTAACATTAAAAAGCAATATTATCCACAGAACTGGAGGAAAAAATTACAAAATCACATATATATAATAGGGAATAATATACAGAATATATAAGAAACACCTAAAACTCAACAATAAAAACAATCCAATTTAAACGTGGGCAAAGGACTTACATATATGTTTCTCCAAAGACAATTATAAATGGCCAATAAGCACTTGAAAAGATGGAGTAAGTAGGGGGCTGAGTGAAACAGGTAAAAGGGATTGAGAGGTGCAAGCTTCCAGTTATGAAATAAATAAGTCAGGGGGATGTATATACAGTATAAGGCATATAATCAATAATGTAAAAACTTTGTATGGCAACAGATGGTTACTAGGCCTATCATGATCATTCCATAATTTATGTAAATGTTGAATCACTATGCTGTACATCTGAAACTAACATAATATTGTATGTGAACCATACTTAAAAAAATCACTAATGATGAGAGAAATACAAATCAAAAAAACCACAATGAGATAAAATTCCATATTCAATAGGATGGCTATTATCAAAAAAATGGAAAATAATGAGTTGGTAAGGACAGAGAAACTAGAACCCTTGTGCACTGTTGATGGGAATGATGGTGCAGTCGCTGTGAAAAGCAGAAGAGCAATTTCTCAAAAATTAAACATAGAATTATCATATGAGCCAGTAATTCTACTTCTAGGTATATATCCAAAACAAATGAAAGAAGGGAGTCAGATTATTTGTACACCCATGTTCACAGCAGCATTACTCACAACAGCTAAAAGGTAGAAAAAACCCAAATGTCCACTGATACATGAATAAACAAAATGTGATATTTACATACAATGAAATATTATTCAAACTTAAAAAGGAATGAAAAAGAAGGAAAGTAAGGAAGGACAGGAGGGAGGAAGGTGGGAAGGGAAGAAATTCTGATATATGCTACAGTATCGATGAATATCAAAACTTTACGCGAAACACACCAAATACAAAAGGACAAATATTCAATGATTTCACTTACATGTGGTATCTAAAATAGTCAAATTCATAGGGACAGAAAGTAAAACAGTTAGTTGCCAGAAACTGAAGGAAGGGAGTAATGGGAGTTACTGTTTTAATGGGTACAGAATATAAAATTTCTGGATAGTGGTAATATGAATAGTGGTAATACCAGCACAACAATGTGATGTACTTAATGCCACAGAATTGTACACTTAAAAACAGTTAAAATGGTAAATTTTATGTTAGGTATATTTTACCATGATAAAAATTAAAATAATAATTTTTAAAGCAGTGTGATACAGTTGAAGGAGCCCTGAATAAAGAAAATGAAAATCAAATTGAGGCACTGATATTAACTGTGTGCTCTGAAGTTAACTAAGTAACTTGACCTCTCTAGAATTCAGTTTCTTCATCTCTGAAATGAGAAGATTGTAATAGATAATGTCAGTGTTTCTTTTCAGTTCAAAACATTCCGTGAAAGTACATTCCAGACACCAGAAGAATCAAAGCTGAAAATCAGGCTGCTGCCACTCAAGTGGAGATAAGAGAATTAACATCTCAGCTAAATCTTACCGGTTTTAAGACATTCTGTTACAGAGCTTGTTAATCACAAAAGCAGACAGATGAAAATAAACATAGCTTTGGAAACACGGAAATTAAAAAGATCTACCTTCAGGAACATTAAAAACATCCAACTCTATGCTCCTGAGGCCTCAAACTAGGCAGTTGAGCAAACACCATTTTCAGCCCTGTGGGGTGGGTTACCTATTCTCTCTTTGTTATACTTGAAGGGCCCAGCTTCCATTAAAGCTAAAAGCATTTACTCTGCTGTTATGGCAGCAAAATGGCTACTTCAGCTTCCATTTCAGAGAGGCAAAAGGATCAATATCTGCCTCACCTCATCAATACCATGAACCTACTAGCACCGAATCCTGTATTTCCTATTTAACACTGAACTCAAACACAAATTCCACAGAAGCATCTTCCTCCCACAAATAAACTGTTCAATAAGTTCCCTAGTCGAAACCAGGCTCTCTGGCACTGTGCTAAGTAAGGAATCGGTACTTAGGTGGATCCCTTAATCTTGTAACAGAAATACGTGTTTTCTCACATTCCTAGAGTATGAAAATGGCTCATGACATAAACAAGCAATAATTATGAAACAGAAGAAATGTGAAACAGCTTTTGACTCAATATGAGAAAGAGCTTTAGAGCTGCCCAACAATGAATCTGGCTGCCTTAGAAAGTAGCTAACTCACTTTCAATAAAATGCTCAAGTCTTGGATAGGTGACCATAAATCAAAGCTATGTAATAATGACTCAGAAACTGAGATAATACCTAACATTCCACCTAACCCTAATGACTCCAATTCTATGAGATTAGCAGCACAATAATATCTATACTATTAATTGCTACTAGGAGAATTCAGATTTATTAGCTGTACTATCAAAACTAGCCTCTCTATACATGGAAATCCATATTTACTATAAGGCAAGAAAGTATATTGAGCTTTTCAAAGATGATTAACAAAAGATAATGTATATCTTCACTCCTTTCAGGTAAGGAAGGGATCGAGGACTTTGGAATCAAATAACCCTCCATGAGAATCCTTGTCCAGCCACTATGTGACTTTGGACAAATTATGTAACCTGAGTTTTAGTTTTATAAAAGGGAATATCACCTAACCTCAGAGGGTTGTTACGAAAGCTTTGTTAAACTAAGTACCTAACATTGTATAAAAAAGTACAGTATTCTCTTTCAAATCCTACCCATTCTTTAATAACCTGCTTAAAAGTTACCTTCTTCATTTTCTCCATGACTTTCTAAGCCAAAGTAATTTTTCTCTGAACTTCCAAAATTTATTTACAAATAAGATCACATCTTTGAATCCTCAATTACAGGAGAAAGTGAACTTGAAACTATATTATGGTTAGTTTAACAAGCCTGATCAGAAAGAAATGGGACTAATGAATATCTGATTAACTGGTTTAACTATTTGTAAGTGTTCATATTAAAAGTGTAGACATCTTTATTTATGTACAACTCCAGGCCCAAAGTAACTTTCCAATTTCCTCTCCCCCTGTATCCCTTCACAGATCCAAAGTACTAATCCTGACTTTGTTCAGACAATACTGACACCTAGAAGCCTCTACACCCTAACCAGCCCCTTAATGCCTGGGTATCTAACTGATTCAGCCATTAAAGCCCAATTCTTATGCCACTTCTCTGAAGCCATTCCTGAGGTCCTAGAGAAATTCTCTAACTTCTGTAAACTCACAAGACATTCTGCTTAGCCTCAGTTTTGCAATTTAATGACAACTGTTTTCATGTGTCTAGTGTCCTCCCCTACTAGACTGTAAATTTTCATGGTGACGGGATATCTTCTACCCTCGCTGCATTCTACTTTATTCTTTCCCCAATCCCAACACTTAACACAATGCCTATCAAAATATAGAAAAATGAAAAAAATTAATGACATCTAACGTTGCCTAATACAACTGAAGTGTCTTAAGGGAAAGAAAAAATGGAAAAAAGAAATGGAATAAAAAAGAAATTGATACAAACTTCAGGTACTAATTCTTAAAACTGCAAATCAAGAATGTATAAATCGTCGATGTTCATGTAATATAACACTGTATAGTGACAAAAGCAAGCAAACTAAAAACTACATTACAGTATAGATGAATCTTACAAATTATTTTAAGTGACAGAGCTAGTCAAAAAAGGTATATATGTTGTATGGTTCCACTTATATTAAATCCAAGAATATATGCCATTAGAAATCAGGATAATGGTTAACAGTGGAGGAGGATGAAAGAGAAAGGCTTTTGGGATGCTGATAATACTCTGTTTCTTGATCTTTCAGCTGGTTACCAAGTATTCAGTTCAGTTACGAAACACTATAATATATGCATTTTCCTATAAGATATTAATACCTCAATCAAAAATTTTGAAAGAGTTTAAATGTTTATCATCTCTCTGTTTTGAAAAAAAGGTTAAGGCCAAGAATATATCTAAAAGCCTAAAAGCATTACAACGTAGAAATTTTTTTAAATAACTATGGACAGTAGACCAATGCTTAATTCTGCTATGATACTTTATTGTTCTTTAACCAACCCTTTACTGCCCTTTTTTAAACACCTCATATCAAAAAAGGAGACAAGTGGAAATTTAATTGCTCAAGATTTATATCACTAATTATTATTGGTCACTGTTTTTCTCACCACACCCTACACATTTCAGTCCTGTTCTAAGAAACTAAAAGGACTAAAGTTAATCTGATATAAAAAAATGAAAAAACATTTTTTTGAAAAGTTTATTTTTGCATATTTGAAAACTGTAATATAGAATGAAAGATACAATGTAATCAAAATATTTTGAAAAAAATAAAATCTAAGAAACAGGAGTTTTGTAATAGCTTGCTCATTGAGATTAAAATATATTAACATGAACATTTAAATGGGAGAGAAATTTTTTTCAATGTTATTTAAGCCACATATTTTAAAAATTACCAAACCCAATTAAATTAAATATTGTCTGAAGCTTCACATGTAATTAACATCTCGATTTAGAAAATATTTTAAAACAAAAACTATAAACTATTTTGCTGATTTAAATAAAACCTAGATTTTCATTACTAACTCAAACATACCAACTAAAAATTTTTTAATGTGCTATAAAATGCCTTTGTTTCAAGCACTGTGGCCTGGAGTAAAAATGCTCTTCTCATATTGCATGTGACATAAACACAGCATCATAAATGTGCTTTAAAAAATTATGAAATGTGAATTTTAAAAATCCAAATGAAACAGTCTGTATAATTTGAGGAAGGGAGAGACCATAAATGAGGACAGAGCTGACATAATCCTCACTCACTGCCACAGTTAAATAGGATTGTCAGTTCTCACATGATTTCTATTTAATTCAAGTATTAAATGATGTATTTTATCTGGTATTTTATTCACTTCATTTAACTAAGACATCTCAATTTATTGAGTTTTGTATTGATTAGTTTCCATCTAGAGTTGCTAAAAATAATTATAGTTTACTATTTACTATTATTTGCTATGGAAAACAATTTAAGGAAACTATTTCAAAACAATATACTTCTGTAAAGCATAGCAAAAATACCACTAAAATAATGTAGAAGTGGTCTTAACTACAAAAAAGCAAATCACATCCAAATAAATATTAGCATTCTGTGATCTCATGCTTTTAGTATTTAATTGGAATATTTTCATTTAGATGTCAGCAGACATTTTAAACCAAATTTGGCAATATTTAGAGTAAGCCTTACACATCCTTGATATAAGCCTTACCTATTTAAATATTCAACTTTTTTCATATAAAGGCTATAATTCACTTTGGAAATTTTGGCTGTTTTATTATTGAAAAGAAGTATTTTCTACAGTAAACTGCACTGGATCTAAGAAAATTTTAGTCTCATGAATGATAAATAAATCAGCAGATACAAATAT
The DNA here is from genome assembly GCF_030028045.1 of Hippopotamus amphibius kiboko. Lineage (NCBI taxonomy): Eukaryota > Metazoa > Chordata > Mammalia > Artiodactyla > Hippopotamidae > Hippopotamus > Hippopotamus amphibius. Next base: position 136,790,866 of record NC_080190.1, on the reverse strand, counting down.
CTATTAAAGTTGATACTGACTTATCAACTGGGACATATCCAATGGTATATGTAATATAATACTTGGCTCAAGTGCAACATGTAAACACCAATAGGAAGTTGAAAAGTGAATGTCTACACAATATAATACGTGCCATATGAGGAATATGGATAACTAAGGACAAAATTAAACTTATCAAGAAAAATTAAGGACAAAATAGTTTAACAATGATTTCATTTTATAGAAGAACTGGTTCCAAGATTTAGTTAACTTCAAGTTCTATATTTTTTTAATTTTCTGAATCAATAGGCAAATTTCTTTGAAAATATTAGCATTTACATAACAAATTTCATTTTAAAAGTTACATATTATTAAAGGAAATACATTTTTAACAAATGAAGTACTTTAGATCAAGAAGTCAAATCTATTTTCTGAAAGGCATGCTGCTTTTCATAAATAACTAATGAAAATACATCCTACAAAAATAAGCTTACTAATTAGGATGAAAAAGCAAAGATGTATTCCAAATAATTGAAATAATTCAAATTTTAAAATATAGAAGTATTTCATTAGAATATAATTAATTTCATTTGTCTAAATCTTATTTCATGCAGTTAAACAATTATTTCTTTATTATTAAGAAGGACTGCTTTCAACTAAAATAAAAAGGTATGATTAGTAACTATTGACTCTTTCTATAAATCTCTTTCAATTCAGGAAGAACAACCTCCAAATAAAGGAATTCAATACTAAATGAAAGTAAGGGCTAAAATCAGTTTCTGCCCAAATGTAGAGTGACTGTACACAGACATTGCAAATATACTAAATCTATGTCATTGGTTAGGAATACACATGAAATTGTTATTTAGTTGAAAAATACTTTGGCCTTGATATTAATTTGCAACTTTTTAAAAAATCTTTGTATCCTCTCAAAAAAAAAAAAAAAAAGGGACTTGCCCTTGCAGTTCCTATACAATGTGAAACAGCAACGTTTTACTACAGCTGGAGCATGGATCAACAGTTATTACCCCAACAACAGTTATCACTGCCACAAATACCATGACCTAATAGATTTCAGACATTTAAAACAGACTTTTAACGTCTCAGTAAAAAACAAATATGTTAAGTATTAACTTCACATATTTTTCTAAGGTTTTGTATAAAACTAACACACTGGCATAAGACAGATACGACTGGTTTTTTCCCCCTCCTAAGATAGTAAGTGAAAATTACCATAAACCACAGTTTAACATAATACTTACCAGCATGTGGGTAGTTTCAGAAGTTTACCATAAAGAGCAGTGCTGAAAGAGGGAATAATTGGTACAGGTAAGCAGTAAGAGCCCCTACAATCCAAAGACGTCAGTCCTGCCTGGAAACCAAATATCTGCAACAAAAAGAAAAGATCCAAATGTTCACAGAGACAAAGTTTTAATAAGCACAGGATGAAATACGTCAGTTTCAATTTGCTCTACAACAGCTGCACACTAAATATGTTCCAATGTCTTTTTCCACTTCCCAAACATCAACATTTTCTTTTATTCAATTTGACATTAACTAAGTCAGAATTAAGAACTTTAAATATACAGTATTTCTTTCATATCCCTGAAAGATTACTCTTCTTTTGACCAATTTTAAGTTTCACATTTTATTTCTATACATAATTCTCATTTAGCATTTTACCGTCTGCTAAAATGCACATATTCTGTTAAGATAAACAACTGACTACACTGTGCACATCACAGATATTAATGTTAATAAATTAGTTATATCATTTTATGCCTAAAAGAACATTAACTGCAACAGAAGCAATCTTAAAAAGTATTTTGCCTTCAACTTACAGTATGCACACGCAAAAAGGATATCCAAATATATCCTAAATAATGTTTCATCTTTTCCCTTTCTTTTGTGAAAATAATGGTAGGGCTGAGGTTTTTCATCTCAGGAAATTCGGTACATGGCATAAATTACTCTTTTTATGCTTATACTTAAAACAAGCAGATCACATTCAAAAATTTTATAAGCATTCCCTGAAATTCCTGAACACTACATTTGCCTTAATAGGAAGAATCAATGTAACATCACATTTTACATGAAACACTGCAGAGAACTGAATATGATATTTCTTCTTCCATTATTTTCAATAAAGTAAATGTCTCAAACAGGAAACACTGACACACAGAGATTACAAAACAAAGAGTTACTGTTTTCCAACAAAATGCAAAAGCAGTTTAACCCCAACATTTATCTTTCATTATTATTTTTTATTCCTTAGGTTTATAAAGCACTAACTTTCCTATCTCTAAGATTAATATTAGCTGCTAAATTCTACAATGAAACGTTTAAAATACCTCAATAACTAATTTTCAATACAAAATACTTTCATTTAATGAACATAATGATCAATTTCTTAGAAAGTAGTATTAAACTACTTCCAAACGGTTTCAAAAAGCTATTGTGCTCCTATCATTCATCAAACTGACAATATCATATCTTTTCCTGTAACGTCAGTTTTCAATGAACAAAGTAATTTTTTGGAAAACAGACATTAGTTAGAAGTTTGTATTTTCAGAGAAAACTGCACTTCAAAGGATCTACCTACTTAATTACTATCAAGAAAAATGAAAGTGATATACCTATTGATTTCTATAAATCCCACTATTAACCAAGATGCAAGAAATAAAGAATTGAGAAAAAAAGAAAAAAGCATGTTTCTAATACTTAATTGATCAACCTTAAAAATTAAGTTATTCCACATGTATATTCTTTGAAGACTTGCGCTAAGCAACAATATATGCAAAGAACTTCTGGGCACTGTACAATTTCAGCATTTCATATTTGCTCTGAAAAGCCCAGTACTTAAAGGTTTCTGAAATTTACAATTATTAATTCCACTTAATACAAAGCATGATTATTCAAACAATGCCCAACCTCCAAATATTTCTAGAATATGAATCAGGGTAATATTTTATCATACTAGATTATCTGTGTTCAACTAAGAACTCTCTCAAGCCACCTTCTAATATTCTACAAATGTCCCAACAGTATAATCACAGACACTATCATTAATGTACTCAGATGGAAACTGGGTGTTGAGGAGATCCCCTGCTGGTTGTTTGCAGAACTGCAAAGGACTTTGGGGAAAGTCCTGCATATTATTCTGTAATTTTTTTAAGCTATTACTAAATGTACATGTTGTCCAGAGATGACTCCAGGGAACATTCAAGCAAGTATCAATTACAATGAAAGAGGGCCTATGTACCACATGAAAAAATAATTATTTCAAAATAACCAATTTTCAACCCTCTCTCTTTTAAATCACAACAATAAAATGCATAAGTTTACAATACCTATATAACCAAACAATTTGTCAACAACTCTTGACTAAGATTATGAATACTTTACCTAGAAAAAGGAAAACCAGCACAGTATGAACTGAGGTTGTTTTCACCAGGACTGTTCACATATTCAGAAGTAGAATAAAAGTACTTAACACTGCAAACCAGTAGTCTGAGGCATCAAGAATGTATGAAGCAGTAAGTGCAACAACTAATAGAAGTTTTAGCTGAAGGAAGTGCCAACTTGAGTAAGATGACTTACACATCACTTTAAATGAGAAGTTAAGCATTAGTGCCACCTTTTAAAAAAATCCAATTAGAAAACAATTTAAATTACCTCATTTTACATACGGGAAAAATGAAGTCTAAAAAGAATAAAGGACTTCTTCAGCATCACATACTGCTAGAACAGCAGTATGATGGTTTGTTTGATTTAGCTCATCTATTAGCTCACGTCACTCTGTCTTGCTTCGTCCCTCTATTCCCTCCTTCCTCTCGCCAAAAAAATATGGCTGATTCTCCACTTACTCTTAAAGAAAAAACAATCTTTCTCATTACTACCTCTCCCCTCCAACCATCAGTAAAATTCCGTTTCTCACCTGTCATCAGCAAAAATCTTGAAAAAGTAGGGTGGAGAATGTTACATTTTTTTTTTTTCATTGCCTACCATTCCTTAAACCCTCTAAATCTGCAAGGGTGAGTCAAAAATTACCTGCACTAGGCTGTGGAATTTATTTTAATTAACTTTTAGAAAAGATAAATACATCATTTTTCAACACAATCTCCTTGCTTTTCAATACACTTTGTCCATCTGTCAACAACCTATCATATTCCCTCATTAAAAAATGTTTTAGGAATTTTGCCTCCTTTACATAGTCCTTCAGGTGCGCTCGTTCGGCACACTGGTTTTGTTACTCTTCCGCGGACAGAGCCTCTGCAGCTGATCAATAGTACGTCTCAGACGCTGGAAAGATGGCGGCGAAGTAGAGAGACGTGGAGTGCATCCCTCTCCACAGATGCATTGGGAATGCACGGAAGGACGCAGTCATTCCCACAGAGAACCAGCTGAACACCAGCAGACGGCCTCGGACACCAGAAAGGTCTGCGGGGAGCCTGACATAGCCGGTAGGGAGGCATCTACGAGGGCTCAAAGAGGGTGAAGCGGCGGAGCTGTGGCAGACGGGAGGGAGTGAGAAACATACGGAGGGTCCGCAGCGCAGCTCAGCGTTCCCGGACAGAGACATCGATCCGCGGCTGAACGGAGGGTCCAGGAGCGGGAGCGTGGGAACCGGAGAGCTGGTTCAGGGTGAGAAACATTGTTGCCGGTAGGGGGACGGACCGAGAGGACAGGAGGGAGGAGGTCCGCGGAGAGGAGTGCCGGTCCCTGAGAGCTGCCCGGCCATGATGGCGGCTGGAGGCTGCAGGCTCCCGGGCGGCGGGGAGGAGCCCCGCGCATAGCCTCTCCCTGTCTTTCGGTGCCTCTGCAACAGGCAGCGGAGAGATGCCCTGCGGGCCACCTAAGGCGCTCAGGGATAACAACCACCCTCAGGCGCTCGGGCGGGGCTAGATTAAAACCCCTTGCAACGCCAGCAGCAGGGAGGCTGCCGAGAGAAAAAAAAAAAAAAAAAACCAGCATCAAAAAGAAAAAACCCCGAGAGAGGCTCAACTCTAAGACTTTCTGTGTACGCCTGAGCCACCAGCGCCCTCTGCAACAGGCACCTCCAAGCCTGACTGAAGCAACAGTGCGCCACTGCTCACTCACTCCCAGGAGAAGGAGCCACTATTGCACCCTCTCCCTCCCCACACACCGACGCTTACAGACGAACAATAAAGGAACCTCTGCTGGTCACAGAATAACGCAAAAAAAAACCCAAGGCAAGGAGAAGGACACTTACAGCTGAGACGCTAAGGAAACAGAAATAGCAGTATCAATACCTATTGAACTGGTCCATTCGGGGATCAGTTCTGGATTTTTTTTTTTTTTTGATTTATTAAATACGATCTTAGCCCTAAGGGATCTACAAGTTTTACAACATAATTTTTTAAGGATATTTTTTACTCTTTTTTTTTTTTTTTTTTTTTTGCCTTTTTATATACTTCTATATCTAGCTAAGTTTTTGGTAGTACGGACAAAATATCTTTCATACTTTCCTTTCATCCCTTTCTTTTATACACTTCTATTCCTTTCTTTTTCTTTGCATATTTCCAACCACATTACGCTCTTCTGTTCCCCTTTCTTCCAGCCATTTTAAGTGTATTTTATCTTAACATACTTATAAGCAACACTATCGGTCTGCTCAGACTCCTTGCTCTATTCTTCAGATGATGCACTGCCTTGGTATTAATATTAGGCTTTTGTCTTTATCTTAGTTCTTAGTACAGCTGTCTAATTACATTCTGAGAATCTCCATTCTCTCTGGTGGTACCCCAGCTCATTTCTATATTTGATCCTAGCTTACAAAATCTCCCTGGATTGATGTTTGTATGTGTAGGGTGTTATTTGTTGTTTGTTTGCTTTTGCTTTTGTCTCTGATTTGTTCTGTTTCAGTTGTCAATTTCTGCTGGGTTTCTCTTTGAATATCTGATAGCACACTGGGGTTCTGTCAGGTCTTTCTAGAGCCTTATGTCCTAACGGATTCAATAATTGTGTGTCTTATACATGTATGTGTTTCCTAGACTGAATATTCGTCTAATCCAATACTTGGACATTAGTCTGAGGCTTGGACAGTCTTCTATAAACACCTCTATCACCAGGACAAGCAACCCCAAAAGCTTGGACAACCATGAGGAAACAAAGAAACACCATGCAGGCAAAGGAGCAGGAAAAAAACCCACAAGACCAAATAAATGAGGAGGAAATAGGAAAAATGCCTGAAAAAGAATTTAGAGTCATGATAGTAAAAATGATACAAAATCTCGATAACAAAATAGAGAAAGTACAAGAAACAGCTCATAAGAACTCAGAAAAACAAACAGCAATGGATAACAAAATAACTGAAATTAAAAATACTCTAGATGCTCTAACCAGCAGAATGACTGAGGCAGAAGAACAAATAAGTGAGTTGGAAGATAGAATGGGAGAAATAAACGCCACAGAACAGGAAAAAGATAAAAAAATAAAAAGACTAGAAGACAGCCTCAGAGACCTCAGTGATAACCTTAAACGTACCAACATTCGAATTATAGGCATCCCAGAAGAAGAAGAAAACAAGAAAGGGTCTGAGAAAATCTTTGAAGAGGTTATAGTGGAAAACTTCCCCAACATGGGAAAGGAAATAATTCACCAAGTCCAAGAAGCACAGAGAGTCCCATAAAGAATAAACCCAAGGAGAAATACACCAAGACACATATTAATCAAACTAACGACAATTAAACACAAAGAAAAAATATTAAAAGCAGCAAGAGAAAAGCAACAAACAACATATAAGGGAAAACCCATCAGGATAACAGCTGACCTTTCTACAGAAACTCTGTAGGCCAGAAGGGAATGGCAGGATATACTGAAAGTCCTGAAAGAGAGAAACCTACAGCCAAGAATACTCTACCCAGCAAGAATCTCATTCAGATTTGAGGGAGAAATCAAAAGCTTTCCAGACAAGCAAAAGTTAAGAGAATTCAGCACCACCAAACCAGCCTTACAACAAGTGCTAAAGGAACTTCTCTAAGTAGGACACACAAGAAAAGGAAAACACCTACAAATACAAACCCAAAACAATTAAGAAAATGGTCATTGGAACACACATGTCAATAATCACTTTAAATGTAAATGGACTAAATGCTCCAACCAAAAGACACAGACTGGCTGAATGGATACAAAAACAAGACCCTTCTATATGCTGCCTACAAGAAACCCACTTCAGAACAAGGGATACATATAGACTGAAAGTGAAGGGATGGAAAAAGATATTCCATGCAAATGGAAGTCAAAAGAAAGCTGGAGTAGCAATACTCATATCAGACAAATTAGACTTGAAAGTAAAGACTATTAAAAGAGACAAGGAAGGGCACTACATAATGATCAAGGGATCCATCCAAGAAGAACATATCACAATGGTAAATGTCTATGCCCCCAATATAGGAGCACCTCAATACATAAGGCAAATGCTAACAGCTATAAAAGGGGACATCGACAGTAACACAATTATAGTGGGTGACTTGAACACCCCACTTACATCAATGGACAGATCATCCAAACAGAAAATAAATAAAGACACACAAGCTTTAAATGACACATTAGACCATCTCGACTTCATTGATATTTATAGGACATTCCATCCAAAAACGACAGACTACACTTTCCTCTCAAGTGCACACGGAACATTTTCCAGGATAGATCACATCTTGGGTCACAAATCAAACCTCAGCAAATTCAAGAAAATTGAAATCATATCAAGCATCTTCTCAGACCACAACGCCATGAGACTAGATATCAATTACAGGAAAAAAACTGCAAAAAATACAAACACATGGAGGCTAAACAATTCACTCTTAAACAACCAAGGAATCACTACAGAAATCAAAGAGGAAATCAAAAAATATCTAGAAACAAATGACAACGAAAACACAACAACCCAAACCCTATGGGACGCAGCAAAAGCAGTTCTAAGAGGGAAGTTTATAGCAATACAGTCCTACCTTAAGAAACAACAAAATTATCAAATAAACAACCTAACCTTACACCTCAAACAACTAGAGAAAGAAGAACAAAGAAACCCCAAAGCGAGCAGAAGGAAAGAAATCATAAAGATCAGAGCAGAAATAAATGAAAAAGAAAGGAAAGAAACCATAAGAAAAATAAATAAAACTAAAAGCTGGTTCTTTGAGAAGATTAACAAAATTGATAAACCATTAGCCAGACTCATCAAGAAAAAAAGGGAGAAGATGCAAATCAACAGAATTAGAAATGAAAAAGGAGAAGTAACAACAGACACCTCAGAAATACAAAACATCATGAGAGACTACTACAAGCAACTCTATGCCAATCAATTGGATAACCTGGAAGAAATGGATACATTCTTAGAAAAATACAATCTTCCAAGACTGAACCAGGAAGAAATAGAAACCATGAACAGACCAATCACAAGTACAGAAATTGAGGCAGTGATTAAAAATCTCCCAACACACAAAAGCCCAGGACCAGATGGATTCACAGGCGAATTCTATCAAACATTTCGAGAAGAGTTAACACCTATCCTTCTCAAACTCTTCCAAAATATTGCAGAAGGTGGAGCACTCCCAAACTCATTCTACGAGGCTACCATCACCCTGATACCAAAACCAGGCAAAGATGTCACAAAAAAAGAAAACTACAGACCAATATCACTGATGAATATAGATGCAAAAATCCTCAACAAAATACTAGCTAACAGACTGCAACAGCACATTAAAAAAATCATACACCACGATCAAGTGGGGTTTATCCCTGGGATGCAAGGATTCTTCAATATACGCAAATCAATCAACGTGATACATCATATCAACAAATTGAAGGATAAAAACCATATGATCATTTCAATAGATGCAGAAAAAGCTTTTGACAAAGTTCAACATCCATTTATGATAAAAGCTCTCCAGAAAATGGGCATAGAAGGAAATTACCTCAACATCATAAAAGCCATATATGACAAACCAAAAGCCAACATTGTTCTCAATGGAGAAAAACTGGAAGAATTCCCTCTAAGAACAGGAACAAGACAAGGGTGTCCACTCTCACCACTGTTATTCAACATAGTTTTGGAAGTGTTAGCCACAGCAATCAGAGAAGAAAAAGAAATTAAAGGAATCCAAATTGGAAAAGAAGAAGTAAAATTATCACTCTTTGCAGATGACATGATACTATATATAGAAAACCCTAAAGACTCTACCAGAAAACTGCTAGCACTCATTGATGAGTTTAGTAAAGTAGCAGGATACAAAATTAATGCACAGAAATCTCTTGCATTCCTATACACTAACAACGGAAGAGCAGAAAGAGAAATGAAGGAAACTCTCCCATTCACCATTGCAACAAAAAGAATCAAATACCTAGGAATAAACCTGCCTAAGGAGGCAAAAGATCTGTATGCAGAAAACTTTAAGACATTGATGAAAGAAATCAAAGACGACACAAACAGATGGAGGGACATACCATGTTCCTGGATTGGAAGAATCAACATCGTGAAAATGACCGTACTACCCAAAGCAATTTACAGATTTAATGCAATCCCGATCAGATTACCAATGGCATTTTTCACAGAACTAGAGCAAGAAATCTTACGATTTGTATGGAAACGCAAAAGACCCTGAATAGCCAAAGCAATCTTGAGAAGGAAAAATGGAGTAGGTGGAATCAGGCTTCCTGACTTCAAACTATACTACAAGGCCATAGTGATCAAGACAGTATGGTACTGGCACAAAAAAATAGAAAGGAAGATCAATGGAATAGAATAGAGAACTCAGAAGTAAGCCCAAACACATATGGGCACCTTATCTTTGACAAAGGAGGCACGAGTATACAATGGAAAAAAGACAGCCTCTTCAATAAGTGGTGCTGGGAAAATTGGACAGCAACATGTAAAAGAATGAAATTAGAACACTTCCTAACACCATACACAAAAATAAACTCCAAATGGATTAAAGACCTACATGTAAGGCCAGACACTATCAAACTCCTAGAGGAAAACATAGGCAGAACACTCTTTGACATACATCAAAGCAACATCCTTTTGGACCCACCTCCTAGAATCATGGAAATAAAATCAAGAATAAACACATGGGACCTCATGAAACTTAAAAGCTTTTGCACAGCAAAAGAAACCATAAGCAAGACTAAAAGGCAACCCTCAGAATGGGAAAAAATAATTGCCTATGAAACAACGGACAAAGGATTAACCTCCAAAATATACAAGCAGCTCAGGCAGCTTCATACCAAAAAAGCAAATAACCCAATCCACAAATGGGCAGAAGACCTAAATAGACATTTCTCCAAAGAAGACATACAGATGGCCAACAAACACATGAAAAGATGCTCAACATCACTCATCATCAGAGAAATGCAAGTCAAAGCCACAATGAGGTATCACCTCACACCAATCAGAATGGCCATCATCACAAAGTCTGGAAACAACAGATGTTGGAGAGGGTGTGGAGAAAAGGGAACTCTCCTGCACTGTTGGTGGGACTGTAAGTTGGTACAGCCACTATGGAAAACAATTTGGAGGTTCCTTAAAAAACTACAAATAGAACTACCATATGATCCAGTCATCCCACTCCTGGGCATATACCCAAAGAAAACCATAATCCCAAAAGAAACTTGTACCATCATGTTTATTGCAGCACTCTTTACAATAGCCAGGACATGGAAGCAACCTAAATGCCCATCAACAAATGAATGGATACAGAAGATGTGGCATATATATACAATGGAATATTACTCAGCTATAAAAAGGGATGAGATGGAGCTATATGTAATGAGGTGGATAGAACTACAATCTGTCATACAGAGTGAAGTAAGTCAGAAAGAGAAGGACAAATATTGTATGCTAACTCACATATACGGAATCTAAAAATGGTACTGATGAACTCAGTGACAAGAACAAGGAAGCAGATACAGAGAATGGACTGGAGAACTCGAGGTATGGGAGGGGGCGGGGGGTGAAGGGGAAACTGAGAAGAAGCGAGAGAGTAGCACAGACATATATATACTACCAACTGTAAAATAGTCAGTGGGAAGTTGTTGTATAACAAAGGGAGTCCAACTCGAGGATGGAAGATGCCTTAGAGGACTGGGGCGGGGGGGGGGAACTCGAGGGGGGGGGCATCAAGGAAGGGAGGGAATATGGGGATATGTGTATAAAAACAGTTGATTGAACCTGGTGTACCCCCAAAAAAATAAAAAATTAAAAAAATTAAAAAATAAAAAAAAAATAAAAAAATAAAAAAATGTTTTAGGCTGAGCTGTGAGCCATGAATACACCACTCTCTTCACTTCTTCATCAGAAATCAATCTTTGTTCTGCTAGGTCTGCTTTCAGGGGACCAAAGAGGTGAAAGTCCGATGGAGCAAGACTATAGGGAGGATGCTTTAACACCTCAAAACGAAGTTTTTGCAGTGTCGACAGTGTGGGCAGAAGTGTGTGGACGTGCCTTGTCACGCAAGATCACAAGGCCCTTGGATAGCAGTCCTCTGCGTTTAACCCGAAGTTTAGGCTTCAGCTCTTCAATAAGAATCTCCGTCCACTTATACACACTTCTTCATGACAAAACACTTTCTCCATGCTGTGCACAAAGCCTTCGATAAATAATTGCACCAGGTACACCCTCAGACCACAAAAAACAAATCACTGCATGCTGCTCTTCTTTCCTGCAAATCACAAGTGGGGCATCCATTTGTGCTTGCACCGCAGTTACAAATGAACTGATGTAACACATTCACACCTGCACAGCAGTGACTGGGGAGACAGCAGCCTTGAATGAAAGCATTGATAATACAGTGCAGCCAACAGAAGTTTTAACATAACCAGAGTGCTGAGTGCGGATAATTTTTGACTCACCCTCATAGTTTCTATTCATGTATCCACCAAAACAAAAAGAAATTCTGGACTGAAACTGATACTTATATTCTTTTCTTTATGGAGAGAAATTAAGTATTTTCTCCTAATTTTTTTCCAACAACAATTTAAGTAGGGAAACAATAAATAATTTTTTCATCACCGAGAATTTTTTAAATCAATGTCATGCTGTCACCTACACTTTCAATGAAATAAAATCCTTCAGAATACATAAGGAATGCTTACAACTCAACAATAAAAATACAAAAGAACTTCATTTTAAAATGGGCAAAAGATTTGAATATTCTCCAAAGAAGATATACAAATGTCCAAGAAGCACAACAACAACAACAAAAAGCTCAACATCATTAGTCACTAGAGAAAAATGTATCAAAACCACAAGGAGATACCTCTTCACAACCACCAAGATGATTAAAATCAAAAAGACAGTAACAAGTGTCAGTGAGGATGTAGAGAAATAAGAACCCTAATTCACTACTAGTGGGACAGGAAATGCAAGAATCCCTTTGGAAAAAAGGTTTGGCAGTTCCTAAAAATGTTAAAGATAGAGTTACCATAGAAGAGGCAGCTCCACACCTAGGTATATACCCGAGGGAAATGAAACCTGTGTTTATACAAAAACCTATACAGAAACGTTCAGAGCTGTATTGCTCATAATGGCCAAAAAATGGAAACAACATAAATTTCCACTAACCAGATAAATGGACAAAATATAGTGTATAAACATATAATGTATTATTCAATCATAAAAAGGGAATAAAGTACTGATACATGTTACAGCATGCATGAACCCTGAAAAACATGCTAAGCGAAAGAAGCCAGTCATAAAAGACCATATGTTGTATGATTCCATTTATATGAACTAGGCAAATACACAGAGACAGAAAGCAGGTCAGTGTTTACAGGGGGTAGGAGGAGTAAATGGAGAGTAAACACTAATGGTGTCTTTTTGGGGTGATGAAAATATTCTGGAATTAGATGGTGATGGTTGCTTTAACTCTGTGAAAATACTAAAAATCACTAATTTCTATTTCTTAAAAATGGTGAACTTATGGTATGTAAATTATCTCAATAAAGTTATTCAAAAATTTACAATCTTATAACATAACTAAAGTTTACCTAATCCATGACCTTCACACTAATCTCACTGGAGCCTGCAAGCCATGCCCAGATCTCCCAAATCCACTTTCAGGAGTATCCCGCCCTTTTGTTATACCTTTATAAACCCTTTCATATCTGTGAACAACTTTAGCACCATTTTGTTCTCTTAATTTACATAAATGGCATCATATTATATATACCATTATGTTTCTGATATTCCCATCAAAAATTATGCTACAGAAAACTATCCATGTAGGCATTTACAGACTTCCGGTTGTACATATCTATATATGCAAAAATTTCTCTGGGACAAGGGTCAACAAACTACAGCACACAGATCAAATTCCAACCACTGTCTGTTTTTGTACTACCTACAAACTAAGAATAATTTTACACATGTACATTTATAACTGATTTGATAATAGGGAACACTAAGTTGAAACTTACCAACTAAGTGGATAAGTTGAACACTAAGGTAAAATGTTACGCCAAGAAAAGGAATTCCTTCTTCTCATTAGTAAAACTGTACTATTAAAAAAAAAAAGGCTCCTATCTTGCATTTTGAATTTTATCAACTCAAAATTCATTGAAATTTGTTCTTTTATTATTTAAGTACCTACACAATATCCTAAATTTTGCCTCTCAGCCCACAAAGCCTAAAATACTTACTATCTGAACCTTCAGAGAAAAGTCTGCTGGTCCCTGCTATAGTATATATACTGAAAATTGGAATAGAGGGGTGTAAGGTAGATGTGTTTTCAAATATATCAGATTCTGCGAAAGCACTCTCCAAAATGATACCAATCATACATCCACCAGCCATGCATGAAAGCACAATTTCTTGAAATCCCCAGGGAACACTATTTACTGGAGGTCAAAAATTCCCAAATCCAAAAAATTCAAAGGTTTTTGATTCTACTATAACCTTCTTGATCTCTCTGAAGCATCTGCTATAGCTGATCCTTATAAGTAACAAAGCCTTAAATTTATATATCTTGCTATACCCTACATAGTGCTTTCACTAACTTATTTTTTATGTTTCAAACTTCAGATGCCTTGTAATGTCTTAGCTACACATATTCAAAAACAGGTTTAGCATTTAAATAAAGAGGACTTGGTAAGACATATGAAAGTTTCTTCCATGCTAACTCTCTCAAATAATAAATTTCACTACATGAAGTAGAAACCATATACTATTTTGTCATATAGTCAATAACACATTTACATATACAAAATTAAAACTTAAGCATTTGTTTGAGCATTTAATTGAAAATTACTTAGAAGGGACATCCCTGGTGGCACAGTGGTTAAGAATCCACCTGCCAATCCAGGGGACACAGATTCGATCCCCCAGGAAGATCCCACATGCCACGGAACAACTAAGCCTGCATACCATAACTACTGAAACCCACACACCCTAGAGCCCACTTGCCACAACTACTGAGCCTGCATGCCACAACTACTGAAGACTGCACGCCTAGAGCCTGTGCTCCCTAACAAAACAAGCCACTGCAATGAGAAGCCTGCACACTGCAACAAAGAGTAGGCCCCGCTCACTGCAACTAGAGAAAGCCCACGTGCAGCAACAAAGACCCAACGCAGCCAATAAATAAATAGATAAATTTAAAAAATGAAAATTAGAGTCTAAAATGCCAAGCACACATGAAGCAGATTTAAATCCTCCACTACCATATTTTAACACCGTAATAGTGAAAATTAAACTTTGAAAACTTCCTCAAGGGTTACAGTAATCATCCCAAGTAACATGAACTGCCATAAATTTTGTAACAAAATGGTATTTTTAGTCAGTTCCAAATAGTCACAAAACTAAAACTCTCTACCAAGTCCTAAAAGTTTTAAAATGTACTAGGCCACTGAAGAAGCATCAGAAATGCAATGAAATTTTTAAAAATGCAATCAAATAGTCAAGACTCAAGGCTTTAATTTTTAAAGTATTCAATATTCTTAATATCAGGGAAGTTTTTCTATATATATCATACTATGTCCAACACCTATCTTCCTGGCACATTTAACTTATCCATTACAGCTGTAGTCAAACTAACCAAAATATGAAGGACAACTAGATACAAAATGTAGCCAAGACCTTTTCCCAAAAACATAACTTTATCTGGACTACACTATAACTTTCACATTTCCCTAGAAAGTCAAGTGATCATTTAACATATTAACAAATAGTAGTAGTAAACAACCATTCCGATAACTTTTATGTCACTATGACTGACAACCATATTGGTGACCAATAGCTTTGGTGACCATTTTCCTTGAGGATGGGGCATGCCTGTTTCATCTTTAGTGTTAAGTGTCTGCAATATGGAAAGAACTCTGTATTTACCAAATGAATGAATCCCATCTAAGTAGAACACCTTGGAAAGAACTGCCTAAAATTAGACTTGCTTTGATAAAACAATGTAAATATCCTTAATATAACCTGATATTCAAGTTGTGACAATATAAAAAAAAAATCATACACCTCAGTGTATTAATTGTGGGAATGAATAAAAAAGCACAATTATAACATATTCTCTATGTACCTAACTTTCAAAAATACCTTCTGCTACTCTCCGCATGACATAAAACACTTTTGATATATCATTATAATAATGGCCCCCAAAGAATCACACTTTCCTTTATCTACACCCCTTCACAATATAATACTGTCAACTCCTCCTACGAGGGAGCAGAATTTCCTTCTCCATTGCCTTAAAAATGGGCTTTGCATGAACATCCAGAAAAACGTGTTTTTCTACTCTACATGATTTGAAAACACTCAGATTTTAACACCTTAAATTTAAATATGCCTGGAGATGATTTAAAACTAGTATCTTTAAATTCCTTTCTTTTTACTCTACAAAGACACGAATTAAGAACTTTAAAACATCAAACTATAAAGCATGAACCAATAAAGCCAGAAGTCTATTTTTAGAGTCTTCTAATTCTCAATACTTTATATAAAACAGTGCATTATTAGTACTTATTCTTGAATTCAACTAAAGGCACAGATTCCTTTAGTCCATAAAAAAGAATTTAATTAGGTATACGCTATCTCTGCTTAGATTATACATGTCTGTTTGCTTAGCAAAAACACTTATTACACAACTTTTGAATTTATTTGTAAGTACCTATACTGGGATGTATTACTTATTTACTTAAAAAAAAAAAAAGAGATGGAAGAGCTGAGCAAAGTCTCCAACAATTAACTTCACATAACTTGATTTAAAGTAATAAAGTTTTCTTTTTCATTAAGAAATTAACATGAATTCAAAAATGACTAAAAAACAAATGTGTTAAACTCGCTTTATAAAACATTGTCTCATAAATATTCCCCTCAAAGAAATCATGAATCTTTTAAAACATCCTTAGTGCTTTCACATTGCTTATAATCAATGATACATAAAACCTTCAAAAATTTTAACTATTATCTTACAAATATCAAGCTATTAACACCAAATAATTGAAGAAATCTTTAAAATAGGTACACTTTTATTTTTATAGTAATTGTACTGAATAATGAATATATCTCTCAATCTTATTTAAACCTCATCTTATGGGGTACTAATTCTGTAAAATCACAACTCCAAGAAAAAAGATTTTTTTTAACTCCCAAAGCCAACCAGATACTAATACACAAGAAAATTCACTTTTCATACCTTAAGGTAGCAATGTGCATAGCAATAATGAAGCAGATTATCAGAAGGCTGAGTAAGGCTGCTGACCACATGCACCAACTGTTCAGCATACATCGGCACAGAATGTTCCAGATTAATTTTATCCACCAGTATCTGAATGGATGGCAAAGGTCGAAGAGACTGGAAGTTTGTAGTATTCATGAAGTTACTTGAGCTCTAGAAAACAGAAGTGTTCACTTTATATTTCAGAAGTGACTGACGTGCAATGCCCTCTATACAAGCTTCAGAATGGCACATTATGCAGTGATATCAAATCATCCTAGAAATGATGCCTTTCTATGGGACTCTCTTACCATAACCAAACAGAAAAACTTATTACATATTTTTAGGTGTATCCCAGATTTCAAAGAATGCCTATTTATTGCAAAATTATCAATACCCTTTTAACTAAAGCTTTTTATTTTTTCAATCAACTAGAATATTGTTACAACATGCCTCAATACGTTGAAGGTATTTTCTTAGGCTCAATAATTCAAAAAAAAAAAAAAAAATCCTAGATATTCCAGAGCCTTTATCTTCTTTCTCTTTATTCACATTTAGATGACCAAAAGACTAAGTGGATTACTCAAGACAGTCTGAAAGATACTCACAATAAGCAAAGTTTGCAGGACAGAAAAATTTCCAATCCATATCAATATCTACTAGCATTAAACATGTTAAAGGCTCATAAAGTCCTAAGAATCTCAAGGTAGGCTTGGTATTTTCAGTGTTACAGAATCATTCCAAGCTATCGAGTAAATGCAGATAAATTTCAACCTGTCCAGGGTATGAATCTGATTAGCAAGCCATCCCTTCCAGCCCTTGAACTTAATCCTATACCTATAGCTCTCAATGAGGAACAGTACAACCCTCCATCCAGAGGTATGTGAAAATATGTGGGAAGAGCAGTTTAATTGTTTTATCTGTCTTTCATTATCACAATGATAGGGGAACAGTACTGGCATTTAGCAAGCACTGGCTAAAGATGGTAATACTACATAATACTTCTCTAGTCCAAAAAGCCCATAGTGCCATTATTAAGAAACACTGTGCATAAAACTAAGTTGAACATACAATTCTTCTTTTTTGACTCATTAATAATTTTTAAACCATCACTTAATGAGCAATTACTTTATTAAGGGACTTTATTTTGGATTATTGTGATATACAGTAAAGCACAAAATCTTAAACAAAGAGTTCAAAAAAATTTTACGTATGCAACCACCACACATTTCAAGCACCCTAGAAGGGTCTCCTACATCCCTTCTCAGGTAATATCAAATCCCCACCATGGGTGGCCAATATTCTCATTTTTGTGTGTTCTTCAACTTCATTTAAACAGAATCACACAGTACATACTCATGTCTGCCTTCTTTCACTCAGCCTATCTCTCAGAATCATCCACTATTCACTCTTACCATTATGGAATGACTATTTCTTTAATACCTCTTTTTTTTTTTTTTTTTTTTAGCTCTTTATTGGAATATAATTGCTTCACACTCTTGTACCAGTTTTTGAGGTACACTAAAGTCAATCAGCTGTATTTATACACATATCCCCATATTCCCTCCCTCCCTTGACTCCTCCCCACCCTCCCCATCCTGGCCCCCTAAGGCATCACCTTGTCATTGAGTTGATCTCCCTTTGTTATATGGCAACTTCCCACTAGCTAACAATTTTACAGTTGGTAGTATATATATGTCTATGCTACCCTCTCACTTCGTCCCAGCTTCCCCTTCACCCCCTGTCCCCCCATCCCCGTGTCCTCCAGTCCATTTTCTGCATCTGCATCCTTCTTCTTGTCCTGTCACTGGGTTCATCAGTACCACTGTTTGTTTGTTTCTTTGTTTTTTTAGATTCCATATATATGAGTTAGCATACAATATTTGTTTTTCTCTTCATGGCTTACTTCACTCTGTATGACAGACCCTAGGTCTATCCACCTCGTTACATATAGCTCCATTTCATTCCTTTTTATAGCTGAGTAATATTCCATTGTATACATATGCCACATCTTTATCCACTCATTTGTTGATGGGCATTTAGGTTGCTTCCATGTCCTGGCTATTGTAAACAGTGCTGCAATAAACAATACGGTACATGTTTCTTTTCGGATTATGGTTTTCTTTGGGTATATGCCCAGTAGTGGGATTACTGGGTCATATGGTAGTTTCATTTTTAGTTTTTTAAGGAACCTCCAAACTGTTTTCCTAGTGGCTGTACCAACTTACATTCCCACCAGAAGTGCAGGAGAGTTCCCTTTTCTCCACACCCTCTCCAACATTTGTTGTTTTTAGTTTTTTTGATGATGGCCATTCTGACTGGTGTGAGGTGATACTTCATGGTGGCTTTGACTTGCATTTCTCTAACGATTAGTGATGTTGAGCATCTTTTCACGCATTTGTTGGCCATCTGTATGTCTTCTGTGGAGAAATGTCTATTTAGGTCTTCCGCCCATTTGTGGATTGGGTTATTTGCTTTTTTGGTATTAAGCTGCATGAGCTGCTTGTATATTTTGGAGATTAAAACTTTGTCCGTTGCGTCGTTGGCAAGTATTTTCTCCCATTCTGAGGGCTGTCTTCTTGTCTTGTGTATGGTTTCTTTCACTGTGCAAAAGCTTTTAAGTTTCATGAGGTCCCATTTGTTTATTCTTGATTTTATTTCCATGATTCTAGGAGGTGGGTCCAAAAGGATCTTGCTTTGATGTATGTCATAGAGTGTTCTGCCTATGCTTTCCTCTAGGAGTTTTATAGTGTCTGGCCTTACGTGTAGGTCTTGAATCCATTTGGAGTTTATTTTTGTGTATGGTGTTAGGAAGTGTTCCAATTTCATTCTTTTACATGTTGCTGTCCAGTTTTCCCAGCACCACTTATTGAAGAGGCTGTCTTTTTTCCATTGTATATTCTTGCGTCCTTTGTCAAAGATAAGGTACCCATATGTGCATGGATTTATCTCTGGGCTCTCTATTGTGTTCCATTGATCTATATTTCTGTTTTTGTGCCAGTACCATATTGTCTTCATCACTGTAGCCTTGTAGTATAGTTTGAAGTCAGGGAGCCTGATTCCTCCAGCTCCATCTTGCCCTCTCAAGATTGCTTTGGCTATTCAGGGTCTTTTGCATTTCCATACAAATCCTAAGATTTCTTGCTCTAGTTCTGTGAAAAATGCCATTGGTAATTTGATAGGGATTGCATTGAATCTGTAAATTGCTTTGAGTAGTACAGTCATTTTCACAATGTTGATTCTTCCAATCCAAGAACATGGTATGTCCCTCCATCTGTTTGGATCGTCTTTGATTTCTTTCACCAGTGTCTTATAGTTTTCTGCATACAGGTCTTTTGCCTCCTTAGGCAGGTTTATTCCTAGGTATTTTATTCTTTTTGTTGCAATGGTAAATGGGAGAGTTTCCTTCATTTCTCTTTCTGCTTTTTCATAGTTAATGTATAGGAATGCAAGAGATTTCTGCGTTTGTATCGTGCTACTTTACTAACTTCATCGATTAGTGCTAGAAGTTTTCTGGTAGAGTCTTTAGGGTTTTCTATATATAATATCATGTCATCTGCAAAGAGTGACAATTTTACTTCCTCTTTTCCAGTTTGGATTCCTTTTATTTCATTTTCTTCTCTTATTGCTGTGGCTAAAATTTCCAAAACTCTGTTGAATAACAATGGTGAGAGTGGACACCCTTGTCTTGTTCCTGTTCTTAGAGGGAATGCTTTCAGTTTTTCACCGTTTAGAGTGCTGTTGGCTGTTGGTTTCTCATATATGGCTTTTATTATGTTGAATTACCTTTTGTCTTAAGCTCTGCGTTTTCTTTTTTTTTTTTAATTTTTTTTTAATTTTTTTGGGGGTACACCAGGTTCAATCATCTGTTTTTATACACATATCCCCGTATTCCCTCCCTTCCTTGACTCCCCCTCCTCGAGTCCCCCCCACCCTCCCCACCCCAGTCCTCTAAGGCATCTTCCATCCTCGAGTTGGGCTCCCTTTGTTATACAACAACTTCCCACTGACTATTTTACAGTTGGTAGTATATATATGTCTGTGCTACTCTCTCGCTGCATTTTCTGATATTGAAACAGCCACTCTATCTTTCCTTTGATTAGCATTTAAATGGTGTATCTTTTTCCATCCTTATATTTCTAGCTTGTGTTATAGTTTTCACCTCCAGAACTTCATTTCATTCTTTTTTTAATGGATTGAGGTCTTTCAAAATCTTCCACTTTTTTGTCTTTCTTGAACTTACTAATCATAGTTACTTTAAAGTTCATGCTTATGCTGTCATATTTTAATTTTTCTCCACTGAGATTTTCCCCAGATGATCTCTTTACCCAACAATACAATGAATAATTATGAGTGGCTGACAGAGTGCAAATATACAAAATGAAACTGATATTATCTTAATGCTCCTCCATACTTCCATAAGTTCTTCTTATTTAAAGTTAGGCCAATTTTTACTTCTATAATCATCATTATGTAACCATTAAAAGAAATATAACCTCAAAAATAATAAAGATAACAGACAATACCTTATATGTATATGGCAGACTCAGAAAGCAATACCTGGTATATGGACCTAAAATATTAAGCATCTAATAAATCCTCATTAACAGTAACAGTAATACTCACCAGGTTCCTAATATGTGCAAAATGGTTAAAAGGCATTATCTCAGTGAATATTCAAAATCATTCTAGGAGCTAGGTACTTTGGGGGAATTGCTCTGTGCCAGGACCCTGACAATCTTAAAATCCACGTAGACCACAAAGGCAAGACTAAACCACACGAGGCCTAAGCCATGGCAGAGCATCCAGTGATACTATCAGAACTGGGGAAAATAGGTGGTCTTGTGAGGAACTGCTAAAAGACGATTTCTAAGTCAACCTCTCATCTTGAAAAATGCTGCTATGGAAAATATTCTCATCAGCATCCCTCTTTCAGGGTGCTCTCCATCCACTCTCTCTGAGTACAGCTGTAGGCTACATATCTGCTTAATTACAGTGTGGAACTGAATCCTTGTCAACAAGGTACACTACCACGTGTGCTGAAGCTCATTTGTCATTCTAGAGTCAAGGCTGTCCTGAAAGGGACAAGGCAAGCTGACACCACTACTGATTTGGTTTTGCTTTCTATGTAAGTAATAAACTATCTGAATCTGTCTGGGCTTGTTGCCTCTTTACTGGCTTACTCTGTCAGGCTACATGAAAAATATAATTTTCTCTTGTTTTTCAAAAAAGGAAAACAAGGCTTAGAGATATAAAGCAAAGTGTCCTAAGGTGTCATAGCTTGTACATGGTCTGACATCTAGGCCCATGGTCTTCAATATTTCTTTACAGAGCCTTAGCATGAGGTTATTTTTTTAATCTATTTATTTGTTTATATAAATATATATAAATTACTTTCTAAGAATTAACAATTACAGTTACATTGCTTTAACTTCATCATGGATAACTATTATATATAGACAGATATTCTTTTACTTAACCAACATCCTCTTACAATATAGTAGGAGCAACAAATATGCATATATAAGAAAACAAGTAGTGAATGACAAAACATACCTTTTCTCCCATAATGACAGGTAGCAAATGATCCAGCAAGTTGAATTCTGCCATGAAAATTGTGAAGGTACATTTGAAGAGAGTAATACTTGTATGTCGAGTAGGAATATATTCCTCCAAAGATGCTACTTCTTCAGGATTCAGCATTATTTCACTTTCATCCTTAATATCTAAAATTAAATAATAGAAATTAAATGAAAATTTATTTTTAAATGATTTTCTTAATTAACTAAAAAATTAATTAATTCTCCAAATTTTAAGGTCAAATTCTCTTTTTTTTGACGAAGAAGCAGTTGTAAAATAGTGTTTCCTTTAACAAGAATAAATTATTCCACCCTAGAAAATGTATGCCTTTGTTATATAAAAATTCTTAATCTCTGTCATTAAAAGAGTAACAGCTTCCTTTCATAAAAACACCACTGAGGTAATGTAAATTCAAGCCACAGACTAGGAGAAAATATTTGCCATAGACAGATACATAGATAGGCATAGGTAGCTGCAAAAAGGACTCATACCCACAGCATATTAAAAATTAAATTTAAAACCACCTACAAATCAAAAATAAACAAATAATTCATTGGAAAACCAGGCAAAACAGCCTTGAACAAGCAAAAGACAATATATCCAAATGGCAAAAATTATTTCAAAAGGTAGTTAACATCATTAGGCATCAGATAACTACAAGTAATGTCACAATGTGGTAGCACTACACATACACTGGAAAAGCTAAAATGAAAAAGACTAAGAATACTAAAAGTTGGCAAGTATGCAGCAGCAAAGTTTTTCTATAAGGAGCCATATGGAAAATACTTTAGGCTTTGTGGTTATTACAGTTTGTCACAATTACTCAATTCTGCAACTATAGTACAAAAGCAGCCACAGACAAAACATAACTGAATGAGCATGACTATGTTCCAAAAAAATTTACCTATGAAAACTGAAAATTAAATTCCACACAGTTTTCATGTGTCACAAAATACCACTCTTTTTCATATTTTTCCAGCTATTTAAAATGCAAAACCCATTATCAACTCATGAGCTGTACAAAAAGATGCAGTAAGTCATAGTTTGCCAACCCCCTGATCAAAGCCAATTAAAACTCTCCTACACTGCCGGTAGGCATGTAAAGTGGTTCAACCACTTGGGAAAACAGTTTGGAAATACCTACTAAAGGTGAACATATATAATCATTTTACCTAAGGAATTCCATTCTTAAATTCTCAACAGAAATGAGTATATATGTTTAACAAAAGTTAGCTAGAATGCTGGTAGCATCACTACCGTAATAACCAAAAACTATAAACAAACCAAATACTTATCAACAGTAAAATGGATAAATAACTTATGGTGTATTCACAAAATGGGATACTAAAAAGAAATGAGACTAAATCCCATAAACATAATGTAAGTTAAAGACACAGACAAAAGAGTATATACTGTGTGATTACATTTACATGAATTCTAAAATACGGCAAACTAAATCTAGGATGTTAGAAGTAAGGAGAGTGGTTACCCTTGGGGTCAGAGTAATAACTAAAAGAGGGCAAGAAGGAGAATTCTGGAGTGCTGGTAAGGTTCCATTTCCTGAACAGTGAGTCACATAGATGTGGTTAAGTTTACAAAATTCACAAAACTATACCCTTAGATTTTGTGTGCTTTCCAGTATGTATATTACACTTCAAAAACTAATTAAAAAAAAAAAAGAATGGAGGAGAACTACTAACTACTCAGAGTGAGAACTGCCTGTATAAAATAAGTTAGCAGCAGTTTCTTTATATAGATCATATTTCTGAAATGATAAACTGTTTCAAATAAAAATTCATTTTACATAAACGTGTGGGGGCCATAATTCCACTGTGGAAGAGATTGTTAATTGCAATCTTTTCTTCTTCCTTTTGGCAATAAAACTCTCTGAATTTTAAGTCAGGTATATGGACTCCTTCTATAGAATACATTTTCCAGCCTCCCTGACTGCTGGGTGCAGGGACATGTTACTAAGTTTTGGTCACTAAGATGACAGAGCCATGTCATTAAATGAAACTACATACCTACCATTTTCTCTTGTTCCCCCTTCCTGTTGATTAAAATTAGACATGGTATTAATGGTGAGCCAATACTGACCCTGTAGATGAGGTATACCTCAGAGGATCGTAGAAAAACAAGATAAAAGGAATTCTGGGTCTAAGACAACATCATGAAACAAAGTCACCCTAGTCCCCAGGAGTACCTACCAGCTTGGGCTTTAACATGAGAAAAATTAATTATATACTATTTTTTGTGTGAACACTAGTTTTCATTTCTCTGGGATAAATGCCCAGGAATGCAGTTGCTGAGCTGTACAGCAGCTGCATGTTAGGTTTTTTTAAAAAACTGCCAAACTGTTTTTAGGAGTGGCTGTACCATTTTATATTCCCACCAGCAATGAATCAGTGATCCAGTTTCTTCACATCCTCCCCAACATTTAGTGTTGTCACTGTTTTCTGTTCTAGCCCTTCTGTACATAATATCCTAGCACTTATCAGAGTGCCTGGCATGGAGCAGACATTCAAGTAAGGCGCAAGAAATGAATGCATGAACATACCAAGCATTTACGGTACTGTGTTACATGATTTTACATGCGCTAATCTTTGGAAGTAGGTCCTATTAGCGTATCATTTAGGACAACAGTAAATATGCTGTGACAAAAGAAAATAATGGAAGCATCAACAGATATTTATTTCTCTTTCACTCAACAATCTGAGTCTAGAGAATCCGTGCTGACATGGTGCCACCACACTACTAAAGACTTCGGCTCTCTCTATCTTGTTCTGTCATCCTCAGCATGCAGCTTTCATTTCAGGGTTGAAGCTAGCAGGTCCAGGTCTGCCATTATAATTGCTTTCCATCAAGAAGAAAGGGGAAAAGAAAAAAAGGAAGACACACTTTTTTCCTCTTAAAGTTTTGTCGCAAAAATTCACATGATGTTTTGCTCCCATCCCAGTAGCCAGAACTTACTCATATCACTATATTTGGGAAGTGAAATCTTTATTTCTATCATGAAAAGTTCTACCATAGAAATTTCTATTACTATAAGAGGAGAATGGATATTGGGGAGACATTTAACCAACTCTTATCACAATAATTAAACTCACAGAGATAGAGAAATGGAAAAATCAGTGATATTGATTACTTCCTAAGGTCAATAACAAGTGGGGGTCAGAATTCAAACCCTAGTCTGACTCCACAGGCTGAGTTCTTTATTATTCTGTACTTCTTCATTATACTATTATGTCCTGCTCTAGAATGCTTTATTGCATAAAGAAGAAATTTGTATTTTATGAAACTGTGATAACCATATCTTTATACCATGCAGAAAATATTAGTCACACAGAAAATTCTTTTTTACCAGTAGGACCTAAGGTTTCCTGAATGTTAAATTTGTATGTTTAAAACCCATCCTTTTCATGCCTCCTCCTTAGAATCCACTAAGCTGTAAAAATGGTCATATTTCAGGAGTATATAAGGGAAAGAGTATCAAAAAGGTGTGATGATAGAATACTGACAAATACTGGCAAATAAAGTACGTACTTATGCAAATAATTTTTGAATATCAACCTCTCCCATAACTTCCACACATAAGTTTATTCTTTAAATTAACAAGTAAATATATTAAAGTCAGATAGGCAAAACATATTAAAAAGTTTAAGTTATTAGCAAAATACAACAAATTGTGTTATACAGTCATTCAAATCAACTGTCAAGACGTTCAAAATTAAGCCAAAAACAAACCTGGTTTTAGTCTACTATATGGTTCGTACTCATGTTCCAATGCACAAACAATCATTTTTAAAATTCTATGTACTGCACTGCTATCCAAGCGAAAATCAAGAGGACCTATAACAAGGCTTTTGGTAGATTTTTCCTGAACTGCTCCCAAATCTTCACTTTTCCCTGAAGAAAAGTCTTGTTGATTTGCAGAACCTACAAGAAGTCAAAGTTCATATTAATATGTAAGTATCAATCAGAAATACCAAGTATATATTTTGATATCACTCTTATCTTTTTAGCTTACAGCTTAATGCCTTAAGACCAATTCTACATCAGCTGGATACACAAAACCCTGCTGATCTATATTTTTCTTTATGCAGATGAGAAGATATCAACAAGAAACAGTTAATTTAAAAAACAATTATTCCTGTTATCTATTTAATGTTATAAGATGTGCTATAAAACTGAAATGGTCATTCTTGAAAAATAATTCTCTAAAATTGAACTGGCCTATACCCAATAATTCTGTACACAATACTATTAGGATGACTGAGAAAGAAGACTCCAGAGGAAGTTGCATTTTACTACTACTTATCTTAGAAGTTTCACTGAAAAATTGATTGCTTAAAACTACACGTTCAAAGGTAGCTCGAGAGTCTTATAATGACCATGGAAGTAAACAATAGGTATTACCCGCTTTGAAATTTTTCCAGAATAAAATCATTATGGCAATGCTCCATGGGGTGGAATCCAGTCTCCTCAATACCTTACCTCCCCATATATCGAAAAGAAACCAAGGCTGTCTTCTAAAGAAAATCTTGGCTCTATCTACAGGTATTTCTCCTTATCTAACATGTCTACACCTTACATTAGAGATTTGGTTTTAATATATAAATTCAGTATTTTAAGTGATAACACACAGTAGATTTTAATTCTTAAGCTTTATGTCTATTCAAACAAAAACAGGAAAGTAAAACTTTCCAGCATTTACTACCTTGAGAATCTAGGAAGGCCCAGTTAAATACAAAAATTCTATACCTACACTTTTAAATAACTTTTTCAAAAATACATTTCCTTCATTTCAAACAAAGGAGTTCAGTTCAACTTTTAGTCTCAGTACCACAGACAAAAATAAATAAATTTAGTATTCATATATTCTTAACAAGATGATTACACACAGACTTAAGTGTCACAAATAAAACATACAAAGTTAATCTTAAACATTTTATGACACAAATAATACTGGGTCACATTATAAATTAGGTATAAATAACATATCATTAACATAAAAAAATTACTTTCCACAGCTAAACCAGACATTTATAGAATTACCTGTTGGGATGAGGTAACTTGAAGATAATCAGAAGGACTCTGGTTGCAAATCAAAATATTCAAAAACAAGGAAAATATCCTGCTTTGAGTCCTGTAGGGGCTATTAGGCTTCTTCAAAAAATGTCACTTTATAAGAAGACCCTTCTCTTAGACATCAGATTGTCTCTAAAACAATAGAAGTCTAGAGGCTTCTATTTTCTTTTTCAGATAATGCAAATTGATTATAATGCAGTTTAAATTTAGATGCCAGTGGCTTATCTAACATGTAAAATAGTGGCTGGCTTTTAGCTACGTCTTCTCAGCAAGGTATTTACTTGTGCTCATCTTCAACATGTTTGGTTATTCCAGCCCCCTGAATGTTTGGCTATTCTTATTAAGAGTCAAGACAATATCCACTTAGCCTAATTAAATTGAAGGACTGGCCAGGCTCTCCAGGACAGCCAGAGGCAAGAGAACCTGCACTGCCCACATGTGCCTTTACTTTTATACCTATTAATACAAAATTCTTCTTCCTATCTAAAGAGGAATCTGCAAGCTACCAAAACAACTCCACCAACCATCTGTGGTATCAGTGTACAAGGAACTCTACTTTTATTCATGAGAACTATATATCCCTAAGTGTCTTCTTTCACTAGAAATTCACCTGCTTTCTTTCCCCACTGGTTCTCATTAAAGTTTGCTTGTATGCAACATATATCTTATGAGTCTGAGTCTCTGTATAAAACCCATACCTTTAAACAAAAAAAGTAGCTCTGACCCAGGAACTAGAAAATTAATCCTTAAACAGAATAATTTAGGAAACAAGAAACCTTTTACTCCAATATTCTCCTAAATTAACACCAACACTCTCCCAAGACATCCAGATTCAAAACGGCAATGAACCATGATGCCTCTCTCTCATCCTTTTCTTCAATCCAATAACTAAATAGTTTAAATTTTATCTCTATGTCTCTAAAATATTCCTTTCATAGATTACATTTTCAGCTATCTACTTTAGGTCCATAAAAACATTTGCAATAATTTCTTAAATAAAAAAAGACTAAAAGTTACAACAATAATATTTAAAGTTATATTAATAAGAAATAATTTCTAAAGCACTGAGTGCTTTCAAGCAGCATAACAAAAATGAAGTAATTATCAGAATGCTTATTAATATCAAGCAGTAGCACAAGAAACTTATTAACTGAATTATTCTTTATATGTCATTTTATAATGTGGGTAAAGTACTACTACATCATTGATCACAAAAAAAATAAATAATACAAGCTCTTTTTCTTACTGCACTTAATAGTTTTTTACATTAAGTAAATACTATCATGAACTTACTTAAGGCATACCAATCAAATCTGCTTTCAAAATTGCAGAATTCACTACAAGCATTCTAAAAGTATTAGTTTAATATGCATTTAGATACCTAAGATAAAATTTAGGGCACTTCTTGATAATTTGGACTATAGAAACAATAGTCAGGTCACAACAAACCATGAATTTTAGATAAAACATTTCCTTGAAGTATTCAAAATTAACCTCTTTAGAGAATTCAAAATACTTTTCTTAGGTTTATAAATACTAAACATTCCAGGAATTTATTTCAAGTAATCCAAGGAAGAAGAAAATCTGAACACAGTGGTTACAAATGCAGGCTGCAGAGTTAAAACTAGCTGGGTTCAAATCCCACATAAAAAGTGTATGATCTTGGCCAAGTTACAAAACCTGTATAGGACTGGCTGTTTCCTCATATGGAAAATGGAGATATTGTTATCTACCTTATAGGGTTATTATGAGGATTAGATAAGCTAATACATGTAAAACATTTAGAAGAGCGCCTTCCATTTAAAACCATTCAATAGGGACTTCCTAGGTGGCACAGTGGTTAAGAATCCACCTGCCAAGGCAGGGGACATGGGTTCGATCCCTGCTCCAGGGAGATCCCACATGCCACAGAGCAACTAGGCCTGTGTGCCACACCTACTGAGCCTGCGCTCTAGAGTCCGCGAGCCACAACTATTGAGCCCATGTGCCACAACTACTAAAACCCACGCGCTTAGAGCCCGTGCTCTACAATAAGAGAAGCCACGGCAATGAGGAGCCCACACACCACAACAAAGAGTAGCCCCTGCTCGCCACAACTAGAGAAAGCAGCAACGAAGACCCAACACAGGCAATACATAAATAAATTAATAAATTTAAAAAAAAAAGAAATCACTGAAGCTGAACAGGAAAAAAAAAAAAAGAATAAAACCATTCAATAAATATTAGCTATTATCACCATCACCTTAAGTGAATATAGATTCACAATGAGAAACAAACATACAAAAGCAGCTACCAAAAAGCAGGTAAAGAATAAGTGAACAGATTACTGGGTGAAAGAATGAATACATTATTAATGTACATGTGACAGTCAAAAGTTAAAACCTTATTATTTTCTCAAAACAAATTATCTGCTTATACAACAGAGAAAGTATCTGTGTAAGCAGTAAGCCAAAAGCAAGAAAATGATTACCACAAATCTCAGAAAAGCAGTGTCTTCCAGTGAGGGAGGGAGAAGACTGTGATGGAAAAGGAACACACAAGAGGCTAGCAAAGTTGACACTGTCCTGTTGCTTGGCTTGTGTGGAGAATATACAGGTGTTTATATTTCCTTGCTATTCTGTACATAAATGTATAAAACTTTCTGTTTGTATGTTATGATCTAACATTTTGTTTAAAAAAAGTTAAAGACTAAGATATCTACAACAATCCATACTATTCATAGGAATGGAATATGTGAAAAATTCAAAAATTAACAAACTACCAGCTTCTCAGGCAGAAAATATATAAGCACCCTAGCAAATATAAATCATGTTTCAATCTTTCAAAAACTTTAGAAACAAATATATACAAATAACAAAATTTTCAGTGGGAGGTTTCCTTCACTTGAAAGGCAGACTACTTCACACTCTATCTACCCCCTCACAAAATACCAAATTCACAGCATATGCGCAAGACATCATACTAAACGAGAAGTAACCTACCAGCTTACATTTGGCAACTACAACACAATAAAAATTTGCAAAGTTCTTTGAACAGAGACTTCTGAATTGCACTTTCATATACAGGTATCCCTTGCTTTTCAAAGGTTAGTTTTAGGCCATTTCGCTTTTACAAAAGATTTACATTACCTGTTTCTGAACAGAATTTTCACTTTTACAAAAAAAATGTGAAAATAGCATTCACCATTTGTTTTGCAAGGAAGCATTACAGAGAAAACACACACTCCCAGTGCTGAGAGTGCCACCAGCAAGCTCCTTTCTCAGGAACTACACTCATAATCTCAGCATCAACCCACCATAGCTCTGAACTGTCTGTGAGCATCTGTGCTTTATCTCAACTTATTTTGTGCATCCGTTAACAAGATCTGATCTAAGGTAACTGCTTCTTTACTTTACACCATTTCGGATTACCAAAGGTTTCATACGAATGCTATAGTGGGGGAAACCAAAGACATAACTGACTACTGAACATCCCTACCAATGTCCACAGGTACCAATGTCCATCTTTTCCTCCAAAAATTTCCCTTTTGGGTCTCTATCTTCCTTAGTGATTATCATTATTCACCAAGTAACTCAAGACCAAAATCTGATCAACTATTTGAATTTTATTTTTAAATATATCAATGTGAAGTCTGTGAGGACTTTAAGCACAGAGTTAAACCAGCCTGATTGCAATATGGATTACAGGTGGGCAAGAGTGGAAGAAGAAAGTCAGTAAAAAAGCTATTAGAGGGACTTGCCTGGTGGCACAGTGGTTAAGAATCTGCCTGCCAATGCAGGGAACACAGGTTCAATCCCTGGGCTGGGAACATCCCAAATGCCACAAAGCAACTAAGCCCGTGTGCCACAACTACTGAGCCTGTGCTCTAGAGCCCATGAGCCATAACGACTGAAGCCCTCGTGCCACAACTATAGAAGCTCATGTGCCTAGAGCCCATGCTCTGCAACAAGAGAAGTCACTGCAGTGAGAAGTCCATGTACCGCAATGAAGAGTAGCCCCCACTCACCACAACTAGAGAAAGCCCGCACACAGCAACAAAGACCCAATGCAGCCAATAAATAAGTTTATTTTTTAAAAAAGCTATTAGAAACTAGAGATGATAACAGATCGGATGTGAGTGTTAACAGTAGAGCTTAAGAAAAAATAGAGAGAAAATTTGACAAAATGTGCTGATGGGTTGGATTCTAGGAGAGAAGTGTGTCACAATGATTCCCAGGTTTCCGGCAAGTAGAGATGGTAGAAAAAATTTCCAATAAGAGAACACCGAAAATAGGGGAGAAGAAGCAGGTGGTCATAAGGATGTTAAGAACTCGAGGGGGGGGGAGTCAAGGAAGGGAGGGAATACGGGGATATGTGTATAAAAACAGATGATTGAACTTGGTGTACCCCCCAAAAAATAAAAAAAGAATTAAAAAAAGAATTCAATTTCAACATATTCAATTTTGAGGTATTTGTGAGACACAGAAGTGAAAATGTCAAGTGTACACTGGATATACCTAATCCTAAATCTTAAAGAATTCGGACTAAAAATACAAATATGGATATCAACAACATATAGAAGATACTCATATCCATGAAAAAGAGTAAGATTACTTCAGGAAGAGTTTAGGAAAACAAGCAAATCCAAGGTTTGACCAATGAGAACACCAACATTCAGAAATCTATTACGAAAGGAAAAGGCAGAAAATTACAGCTCCTTCCTCTATGTTGATCTGATAAAACTTAACGATCCTTCAAGATCAACTCCTCTGTGAAGTCTTCAACCCCATAGACAAAAGTAGTACCTTTCTCACCTGGACCTCTTTTAGCTGTTTGTACTGCTGTCCTTAACATGCTATATTAGAATCATTTATTTAAGTGTATAAACACTAGCTATTGATTTCTCGAGAAATGCTTTGGTCTTCTTTGCATTTACAATATCTAACTCATCACCTAACACGAAGAAATTACTTATTAAAGCATGAAAAAGTAACATAAAATGGTGAACCTATTTTGACTAAGCTTTCAATGTGAAAAAAGATTGGAATAACAAGAACAACATAGTATAGTTAAATTTCTGAAATCATTTGATTGTTAACATAAGAATGAAATACATAATAAAATAATAAAAGACTGTGCCCATAGTTTCCAAAAGAATATATTTCTACTTTTCTGTTCGAAACAACACACTTTTTTTTTAATAAAAAGATCTATATAACCTTCAAAATGTATTTAATACAGAAAAGGAAACATTTATGCTCTTTGACACCTTAATATGAAATTTGAAATATCAAAAAAAAATGTTTTTCAATTGGAGTATAATTGGTTTACGACATTGTGTTTGTTTCTGCTGCACAGGGAAGTGAATTTGCCATACGCATATACACATCCCCTCCCTTTTCAACCTCCCTCCCACCCCCCGCCATCCCACCCAAGAGGCCATCACAGAGAACTGAGATTAGCTCCCACCCAACTAGGCCATCACAGAGCACTGAGCTTAGCAGGTTCCCACTAGCTATCTATTTTACACATTGTAGTGTCTTTATGTCAAACCTAATCTCCCAATTCATCCCACCCTCCCCTTCCCCTGTGTCCACATGTCCATTCTCTATGTATGCCTTTCTAT
Organism: Hippopotamus amphibius kiboko; assembly: GCF_030028045.1. Lineage (NCBI taxonomy): Eukaryota > Metazoa > Chordata > Mammalia > Artiodactyla > Hippopotamidae > Hippopotamus > Hippopotamus amphibius. Next base: position 136,757,938 of record NC_080190.1, on the reverse strand, counting down.
TCCTGCCCTGCAAATAGGTTCAACTGTACCATTTTTCTGGATTCCACGTATCTGCATTAATATATTTGTTTTTCTCTTTCTGACTTACTTCACTCTGTATGACAGATTCTAGCTCCATCCACATCTCTACAAATGACCCAACTTCATTTCTTTCTATGGCTGAATAATATTCCATTATATAATATATATCACATTTTCTTTATTCGTTCATCTGTCGATGAACATTTAGGTTGTTTCCATGTCCTGGCTTACTGCAAATAGTGCTGAGGTACCTGTGTCTTTTCAAATTATGGTTTTCTCAGGTTATATGCCAGTAGTGGGATTGCTGGGTCATATGATAGTTTCATTTTTAGTTTTTTAAGGAACCTCCATACTGTTCTCCATAGTGGCTGTATCAATTTACATTCCCACCAACAGTGCAGGAGGGTTCCCTTTTCTTTCTCTGCACCCTCTCCAGCATTTGTTTGTAGATTTTTTGATGATGCCCATTCTGACCGGTATGAGGTGATACCTCATTGTAGGTCTGATTTGCATTTCTCTAATAATTAGTGATGTTCAACATCTTTTCCTGTGCCTCTCAGCCATCTGTATGTCTTCTTTGGTGAAATATCTATTTAAGTCTTCTGCCCATTTTTTTGATTAGGTTGTTTGTTTTTTTGATATTGAGCTGCATGAGCTGTTTGTATATTTTGGAGATTAATCCGTTGTTCGTTGCATCATTTGCAAATATTTTCTCCCACTCTGTGGGTTGTCTTTTCATCTTGTTTATGGTTTCTTTTGCTGTGCAAAAGGTTTTAAGTTTAACTAGGTCCTATTTGCTTATTTTTGTTTTTATTTTCATTACTCTAGGAGGTGGGTCATAAAAGATCTTGCTGTGATTTATGTCAGAGTATTTTTTCTATGTTTTCCTCTAAGAGTTTTATAGTGTCCGGTCTTACATTTAGGTCTTTAACCCATTTTGAGTCCATTTTTGTGTATGGTGTTAGGGAGTGTTCTAATTTCATTCTTTTACATGTAGTTGTCCAGTTTTCCCAGCACCACTTACTGAAGAGGCTTGTCTTATCTCCATTGTATATTCTTGCCTCCTTTGTCATAGATTAGGCGACCACAGGTGTGTGGGTTTATCTCTGCGCTTTCCATCCTGTACCATTGATCTATATTTCTGTTGTTGTACCAGTACCATATTGTCTTGATTACTGCAGCTTTGTGGTACAGCCTGAAGTTGGGGAAACTGATTCCTCCAGCTCCATTTTTCTTTCTCAAGATTGCTTTGGCTAATCGGGGTCTTTTGTGTTTCCATACAAATTGTATAATTTTTTTCTCCTAATTCTGTGAAAATGCCATTGGTAATTTGATAGGGATTGCACTGAACCCATAGATTGCTTTGGGTAGTATAGTCATTTTCATAAAATTGATTCTTCCAATCCAGGAGCATGGTATGTCTCTCCATCTGTTTGTGTCATCTTTGATTTCCTTCATCAGTGTTTTATATTTTCTGAGTACAGGTCTCTTGCTTCCTTAGGTAGGTTTATTCCTAGGTATTCTATTCTTTTTGCTGCAGTGGTAAATGAGATTGTTTCCTTATTTTCTCTTTCTTATCTTTCATTGTTAATGTATAGGAATGTAAGAGATTTCTGTGCATTAATTTTTTTATTCTGCAAGCTTACCAAATTCATTGATCAGCTGTAGTAGTTTTCTGGTGGCATCTTTAGGATTTTCAATATATATTACCATGTCATCTGCAAACAGTGAAAGTTTTACTTCTTCTTTTCCAATTTGGATTCCTTTTATTTCCTTTCCTTCTTTGGTTGCTGTGGCTAGGACTTCCAATACTATGTTGAATAATAGTGGCGAGAGTGGACATCCTTGTCTTGTTCCTGATCTTAGAGGAAATACTTTCAGTTTTTCACCACTGAGAATAACATTTGCTGCGGGTTTGTCATATACGGCCTTTATTATGTTAAGGTAGGTTCCTTCTATGCCTGCTTCCTGGAGAGTATTTATCATAACTGGGTGTTGAATTTTATCAAAAGCTTTTTCTGCATCTATTGAGATAAAAATTTTTAATATCTGGTACATATTAGAACTAATTCTAGTTGATTACACAGAATATTTTTTCAATCAGCTGCACAAAGAAAGGATTAAAAATGTTAAGAATCTAAGAAAATTCTAACATGACATTAAAATTAAACCATTCCCCAAAGTAGCAGCAGGTAACTCTGATGTAACAGAGTGCAATAAGTCAAGGACCAAGTGATTCTGAAGAAGTCCTTGTTTCTGTTGTTCAAGGAAAAGCAAAGATAAAGGAAAGAAACCAGTACCTTTGCCACTGGTGTTCTCCATCGTATACAGGTAATCCATGTAGAAAGCCCCGAACCTTTGCATTCCAGCTATCTCAGTGTATGTCTCCTGCCAATAAAGCAAAGTAAACAGAACACACATCGTACAGAACAGACTTTTGGGTTTAAAGCCTGATAGGTCAAGAATCAGACACATACCCTTATGGAGAGTATGTACCAACTCAAAGGATTAACAAAATAGAAAGAAGAATAGTTGTTACCCAAAGAATTGACTTCTTAGAAAGGGAGTGTTGCCTCTACTATAGACCACACAAAAGGACATCTATAATTCTACTAGACAATTTGACCACTTTGTCAATAATGTATGGTTAATGAATACTACAATGGAGTTGGGCAGTATGGTCTTGACCTTTATCACCATCACAAAACTGTCTAATATATACTTTCAAATGGTTAATCCTTAATATTTTGACACTTATATGAAACAGTTCAAACACTAAAAATATACTAAAATATTTTTAAATGTATGTTAATTATGCAGGTCAAAATTAAATTCTTTACTTTCAACTATAAAAGTAAGTCTGCAGAATCGATGTAAATCATTGATTCTATTATAATAACTTTCAGTAACTTTTTTTGAGCTTTTAAATTTATTCCATAAAAAATGTTAAAATAATCTCATGTGAAAATTCAAACAGTACTAAGACATACATATAGTAAAATGTGAAATTCTTCACTTCTTTTCATTAATCCCACACTTCAAAAGTAACCAAAATTAAAAGAAATAATTCTACATGTTTCCTCCATGATTATGTTAATAGTAGGGAATGGATAAACAAACTAACTGTGGCTGCATGCTATATACAAGTAGAGACCTTTGTGCGCTCCCCAAACCTCTCTAGATACAGAAGCTAGACAGAAACATTCTTGATGTTTCAATAAAAAACTAGCATTCAGAATATATTACTGGAGAAGAAACATGGCAATCACAAGTATTTGCACAAAGTGTCCACCCCAGCACAACCTAGATTTCAGATAAAATGTGTACTCTCTGACCTTATGATTAGCTGCATCCAAGATAAATTCTGCACGAGTACCATTATTTTCTGGGCTTCGGTAATCAAACAATGAATTTGTGAGGTATGTCAAACCTTTCACACTCAAATTTTCACCACAAATGAAGAAACAGGCTTCCTGAAAATAAATGCAAAACTTTTGAACAAGAGGAAAAATCATTAGACAGTTAAAGAAAATAAAACCTTGGTTTTATAATACAAATTCAGTAGTCAATAGAAATCACTACAACTTGAAGTCCTGTAAAAAGACAAGGAATGCTGTCTCCATTTTCACTGCCTATTTTGGCAAAGAACATTTTAACAAACCAACGAGGAACTCCAAGTAGCTGCCATAAACAAGAAAGAAGAAACATTTATGAATTGGAAAGTATTTAGAACTACTGTCCAGGTGTTAAGTACTACCAACTTTCTAAATTCCCATGAGCTCTATAATTTCTTACAGGGGAAAACAGTAAAGTTCTCCTCTCAAGCCAAAGATATATGTAATCTAACAGATTTCTGGTATGGTAAAACACTTCAATAAGCACCTCATTATCCCTGCATTCTATCCAAAAAAAATGGAGGAAAGGGGAGATTTTGACTTACGGTTTCACTTCTATTCATATTCTCTTCAAAATCTTTAACACCCATAATTCCTTTAAGGCACATGGCTCTGCAACCTACAAAACCAATCTGGCAGTCAAAGAAAGGGTCTCCCATCATAAGGGCCTATAAGAGGAAAGGAAGCATTATGAACCTGAACTTCAACAAAAATGTTACAAGCTTTCTTTGCAGAATTTCTAAATTAGTTGAACATCTTTAGGATTATGACCTTTCCAAATTTATTCTTCTCAGATCACAAACCCTATTTAAAACAAGAAACATCCTACATGTCTCTGTATCCTCAAACCTTTGTATCCTAAATGACTGGCACTTCGAGAACATTAATCCACACATACACACGAGCACACACAAGTCAAATGAAAAAAACGAAAGAATAAATTAATGTTGCATCTTACAGTAAAATCTTTGTTAACGAATGATTATTTCAATCAATACTACTGATCACTAAAATAGAAATATAAAACTATTATATTTTTAAATATATCGTTTATGATAAAAACCTATATTTATTAAATATTAGCCTTAAGGACCATTACAAAGACTTAAAAGTATATTCAGTGTTGATGGATTACCTCAACTGTGGTTCCTTCTTGCTCCCAACACAACACTTCTTTAGATTTTACTTTTTGAGGGCTGTAATAACTACTCTCAGCTTGCATTTCAGTGAGCTGTGAAACAATTTAAAAATATTAAGTAAGTCAAATTAGTATTAAATGGCAATAAACTGTCATTAGTATGATGAATTGACGGAAACAACGCCAATTTTAAGATTCGGGAAATTAAATTATTAAGCAGGAAAACAGGTGCAACAAAAACAGCTGTAACAGATTATCCATGGTATAAAGGTTGAATATGCTAGCCTAAGTTTATACAGAGAATATAAATATCTTATTTTTCACTTTTTTGTTAATAATATTGCTTAAAAAGGTGAAAGCTATGTAGCTATAACAGTCCCATAGTTATAAAATGGCTCATATATTCTGCCAAAAATTTACATATGTTTTAACCTCAGTTCATTTCATAACGACTAATATAATTCAATCAGGTTTAGTTCAATCATTTCTAAGATTTCTACCTATTTGTAATCAAAAAGAAAGCTGTGAAGAAACACAAAGATTCATTCAACAAAACTTTTTTAGTTGCATGAGGGAAGCAGATTCAAGGGCTTTACTTTTAAAGTATATACTCTCATATTATGTCACAGACTCATTCAATCATGCAAATATTTACTGAGTGCCTGCTAGATAACAAGTACTAATCTAGATGCTGACAGAATATATATATTCTTGCTTCCATGAAATTTACAGCATACTATTTCTACGTACACAAAAAGTAGATAATTTAAATTATTTTTAAAAGATACTTTTCTAAATGCAAGGTGGTATCCTGGTTTGGATCATGTTACAGAAAAAGGTCATTGTGAAATAAATTAATATATGGAATTTAACAATAACGCACCAATGTTGGCTTCCCAGTTTTGACAGAAGAACTGTGATAGCGTAAGATGTTAATAATAGGGAAAACTGGGTAAGGAGTATATGTGAACTCTCTGTACTATCTTTGCAACTTTCCTGTAAATCTAAAACTATTCCAAAATAAAGATGTTAACTTTAACAAATAAAAATGTATTTGGCTCATGTTTGCTAATGATTTACTAGTGATCCTTACTCTTGTGAAATGGATATATTCTTCAAACTTAACTGCAAAGTCAAAGATCACATTTAAAAAAAAAAATTTAACTCAGGTCACATAGAACTTATTGAACTGAGAAGCTGTAATTCTAAGCATGATAACCTCTTTATACTGGGAATCAACAGATCATTCTCATTTTTTGTAACAGTGAGTTTTTATATAAGCCTTTATTTCTTGCATGATTCTAGAACTGGTATACACACTGTTGATGTTTTCAAAGTACAGTTCTATAACCTAAAATGCTTAAGTAACATTGAATATTTTAAACTTGATTGCCCTTCAGCTGTCCACAATTACTGTAGAGAAAAAAGCAATTAATTGATTAAAAGGACTCAAACATTACAAGAACAATTTTCAACATTATTTTTTGAACGCTACATTTAATTTGGCATGATTTTTGTTGGATTGATATCAACTGTTCAGAATGTTAATGTAGAAACATGACCTTATTTTCTGACCAAAATATGAGCCACAAATTAATTCCATACATTCTTCAAACCCAAGCTGAACAATGAATTCTAATGTTTTCCTCCTAAATATCAACATATTTCCCTTAGAGAAATCTTGGAGAGACATAAATGTCTCAAATTTTTTTAAAGATATATTGACTAATGACAAATAATACCCCAAAAGTCTATCAAAGTTTTGTATATAAATGCATGTTTTGACTGATTCCGTTTAACACCATTCTTCTCATCAGTGAAGTTAAAAGAAATGTACCAGAATAATTTCAAATTCAAAAGTAAACAAGTAAAAGTCACAAGAACGGATAGCACTTTACTAGCAATCCTTGACATCCCTCAAAAAATTAAATTAAAAATAATTTCACTTGGATCATCTAATTGGCAAAACATCTAACAATAGTTGGCAACAGTTGGCTTTTTATTATATTTTTAAAGGGTTTATTGCTTTATAATTTTTTTTTGCAGGTCGACCCATATCCCTTTGATGTAAACAAAGCTAAATCAGTGAATTTCGGTTGCAAAATTTTTAATAAACTGCTAATTTGTTTCATAAAATTCAGAAATAATAAAAAAATGGTATCAAAATAGCAGAGGTTATGTTTAGATTTTTTTATCATTTATGCCCCAAACTATTACCAAAATAAAAAAACTTTTAGCTAATCAAGCCATGACTAAACTTTTGTTGAAACATATTCTCTATATTTTTTTAGCTTTTGTCAAATTAGAAAATATAGAATAGTTTTAATTACAAAAATCTTTAAAAACTATTTTTAAATATTTTTAATCTACCACCTGCTAGAGTTAAAATTACAGAGCTTTACTACTGATTGAAAAAGTTTATTTCAAGCAGTTAAACAATCTAAGCTAAATTAAAAACACCAGAGCAGAAACTTAATTTTTCATTGCTACATTTCCAGTATCTAACAGTTGCCTGGAATAGTACCTGTAACACTATTTCACAGGCTGGACACATGAGTTTATCTTTTTCAGAAAAATGGCTCCGTAAAAAAATAAACCCACAAAGACAAATAAAATCAAAGAAAAAATAATCTAAAAGAGGGTCCAAAAATTCAGAAAAATGGTAAGCAGATGAGATGGGTAGATGCATAGATGATGGATTTATTCAACAAACATTTGTTGAATACGTATCAGACAATTTCCAAGAGATGGAGATACAAGTAATCCTTTTTTAAGTTACCACTTACTGAGTCTGGTGTACTATCAAAAAAGAATAGCCAGCCCAGACGCCACAACTACTGAAGCCCGAGCACCTACAGTTCATGCTCCACAACCAAAAAAAAAAAAGAAGCCAACACAATGAGAAGCCCACACACTGCAATGAAGAGTAGCCCCCACTCGCCACAACTAGAGAAAGCCTGCACACTCAACGAAGACCCACATTGCGAAGGAAGGAAGGGAGGAAAGAAAGAAAGAGAAAGAAAGAAAGGGAAAGAAAGGGAAAAGGAAGAATACCCACTATTTTCTGAAAAGGCTATTATTTCTTCATCTGTCTGATGGACATTTAAGTTGTTTCAACTTTCTGGTCATTTTAAATAGCGTTTTTATGAAGATTCACCTACACCTATTTGTTTGAGTTCAGTTATCAATTCTTTTTAGTATATACCTAGAAGCGTGATTGTTTGTTCTTATAATTCTATGTTTAACTTTTTGAGGAACTGCCAGTTTCCCACAGAGACTGCACCATTTTACATTTCCACCATTCTTCCCATTTGTTTTTAACCAACTCCAATTACTATTCCACCAGTGTCAAATCACTGTTCTGGTCAAAATCACCAATAATTACCACACTGACAAATCCAATGAATCCATTCTCACAAATGACCTACTCCCCCCACTGTAAAACATTTATGGCACTTAGCTTCCAGACAGGCACTCTATTGGTTTTCCACCTATACCACTAGTCACGTATTTTCAATTTCCTTCACTGACTTGTCAGAAACCAAACTCCTGATATTTGTCTCAAACCTAATCCTCTCACAGGACTCCTCATCTCAGAAAATCAGAACTCAACCCTTCTAGTTGCTCAGGAGCCATCCTTGGATCCTCTTCATTTCATTTATGTCAACCAATAAAATCTATTTGGAAGACCTGTACTCTTGACCTTCAAAACACAACCAAATCCAATTACTTTTTACCACCTCCACTTGCTACCACCTAGTCCAAGCCATCATCATCTCTTGCTTGAAAATCGCAATCTTCTCTGTCTCCTTACTTCTGCTTTTGTGCCCTTATAATCTATCCTCAACAGAGCAAACAGAATTGATGCAACTTAAACATAATTCAGATCATCCTATGACTACTATGCCAAAAATTGTCCAAAACCTTTCCTGTCTCATCCAAGGTTAACAACAAAGTGCCTAAAATGACCTACAAGGTTTGACACAATTTATGGACCTCTCCCAATCCCATAACCTCTCTGACCTGATTTTTTACTACCTCCACATTAGCTCACTTTGCTCTGGTCCCACCAGCCTCCTTGCTTTTCCTTGAACTTTCAGGGCCTCTACATTTGCTATTCCTAGAATGTTCAGTACCACGTATCTGCAAAGCTCCCTCTTTTGCAAGTCTTTACTGAAATATCTGCTTCCCATTAAGGCCTTCCCTGATCACCCTCTTTTATGTATGTATATATGTACGTATGTATTTTTAATTGGAGTATAGTTGATTTACAATGTTGTGTTAGTTTCTGCTGTACAGCAAAGTAAGTCAGTTATACATATACATACATCCACTCTTTTTTAGATTCTACTCCCATATAGGTCATTACAGAGTATTGAATAGAGTTCCCTCTGCTATACAGTGGGTTCTTATTAGTTATCTATTTTATATATAGTAGTGTGTATATGTCAATCCCAATCTCCCAGTTTATCCCTCCCTGCTCTTTCCCCTTTGGTAACAATAAGTTTGTTTTCTACAACTGTGACTCAATTTCTGTTTTGTAAATAGGTTCATTTATATCATTGTTTTACATTCCACATATAAGTGACATCATATGATATGTCCTTCTCTGTCTGACTTACTTCACACAGTATGACACCTGATCACCCTCTTTTAAACTGCACAATCCCCTCCAATTTAGTGGAAGCATTCGCTATTCCTCTTTCCTTTTATTTTTTCTACATAACCCTTACCATCAACAGGTACACTACATATCTTATTTGTTTATAATAACAACTTACATTTTAAGAGACAGGGATTTATACCTGATCTGCTACTGTGAATCTCGAGACAAAACAATGCCTACTTAGATGGCATTAATATATACTTGTTGAATGAATTCGATACTGAATAGGAATATTACATGTGTGATAATATTACTATAAAAAGTCAAGAAATAACCTAAAATTAAGTATGGGTTATAGCTGAGGGGCAGAGAAGACAATATACGATCAAAGAAGAACGTATAAGGGTACCAAAGTACTAGTGGTGTTATATTTCTTAAAATAAAAGAATGTTCACCTTATTACTGTTTAACCTGAAAACACCTATTATATAATCTCTTTTGAGAACGTATTTTACATGCATTTGTTAGTGGAGGAAGTACTAAAAACATTTCAAACACTGCTGAAAAACAGAGTCAGATCAAGATCTAGACAATAATAAAACAAAAAAACAAAAAACAAAAAACTGGACTATCTTAAGGCGAGAAAGAGAGGTGAGAAAAGAGAGAAAATGTATATAAACAACCCTTGAAAGAAATTTTGTAATGAAAGACAACAGTAAAACAGTAGATAGAGGAGTACATGAAGTCATGGGAGATTTTTTTATGTGCATTTCTTTTTTAATGGAAATACTAAAGCATCTCTGTATACCAATTGAAAGATTCAGGAGGGAGAGAAAACGTTTCCATGAAGCTATTAAAAAAGGAAAGTGGAGAAGACCTTAGAAGACAAAAGGAGACCAAAATTCAGAGATTTCAGATGAAGGGACATATAATTTTATAAAGTAAAGATTGTTAGACTCTGTCTCACATCTACTAAGTGTAAAATAAACTAAGCTAGATTCTTACTAGAAGTCAAACTTTAAGCTAAAGTTGACAGATAAACAGCAAAAGAACAAAGGAAACCTACTTTGAAAGTCACAGTTGCCTTTGTACAATAAAATCCTATAGAAACAACAGGATCCTTCAAAGTCTGTGTTTTTTGTTGATGCGTGGTTGATGTAGGATCACTCCCAAGGTAGTTTTCCTCGCCATCATCATAACTCACAATTGCAGGAACAAATGACCAGGCCCATGATACCCATCCCTGCGGCTGCTCATCCTCTTGCTGTGAATACAGCTCTTGGCCTTTGTACTGAGCAGGATACTGCATATCTACTCGTGTTTCATCTTCAGCACCTAGCAATCAAAATAAAGTCGCTTTAAATAAGTCAAGAGAATTAAAGCAAGAAGATAATTAGGAATTTAAAGCATATAAACATGTTTCTCCCACATGATTCTTTCTACATATAAAGTATGAACAAATCATACACTGGTTATTATTATTTGAAACCAATAGTTTAGCACTACCACTTTCAAATTTCTATATATTGTACTATAAAAATCTCCTTTCATAGTCCACAATGGTATATGGGGAGTAGTTTATTACATACTGTTAAATGTACTTGATAAATACAAAGAATAAATTCATTTTTTAGGATTTCACTCATTAATTTAAACAACAACAACATAAAACTTACCTTCTAAAAATAAGGCTAGGGACTTCCCTCGTGGCACAGTGGTTAACAATCCGCCTGCCAATGCAGGGGACACGGGTTCCATCCCTGGTCCAGGAAGATCCCACATGCCACGGAGCAACTAAGCCCATGCGCCACAACTACTGAGCCTGAGCTCTAGAGCCTGCAAGCCACAACTATTGAACCCACGTGCCACAACTACTAAAGCCGGCATGCCTAGAGCCTGTGCTTCACAACAAGAGAATCCACCACAATGAGTAGCCCACGCACAGCAATGAAGAGTAGCGCCACTCTCCGCAGCTAGATAAAGCCCATGTGCAGCAACAAAGACCCAATGCAGCCAATAAATAAATAAATAAAAATAAAAATAAGGCTAAGGTGCTGAAAAACTGACTTTTCTCAGAAACATAATATCAGAAAAATCCAAGAAAAATTCTTTATTTCCTGATGCACTCAACAGAGAAAGAGCATTGCAAGTATTCCTTGGCAAAATGTCCCCCCCACCAAAAAAAAAAGAATTATCCCAAAGTATGAAAACAAATGTTATAATGAAACTATTCTTATACGTAGTTAAGAAAAATAATAGTGACTTTATTAGTGGATAACATCTTTCCTATTCTATAGATGAAAAAATCACAGCAAAGAACTTTCATTTGGTTACAAACTGGCAGACAAAGGATGTAAATTTCAACGACTGTAACTTATTCCACCTTTATAAGACAAAAATCCATCAAAGTCCCTTAACATTATTCTAACAATACAAATAAAAGAGGCAGATCATTATGAAATTTAGAGAAAAAATTACTTTTTAAAAAATTCATGGTATAAGCAGCTCCTAGTAGATTTAAACATATCTACTCTTCACTGATAAATCAATAAATACACACACTCCATTAAATATCATCCTCATTCAGATTCACTTCTAGGTTTTCTGGAGAGAAAAACTTTGTATCTTTTTTAATCCTCATGACAGGAGACTCTTGGACCATCAAACACTTTTAGGTCATGACACATGACTACTGACCTCTCTCATTTGAGATGAAACAGACTTGATAAATTGTAACTAGAATACCTAAAATAGAGTACCAGGAGACCTTAGCCATTTTACTTCAAAATAAATTATAAAACTTACAAATCCAGAAAATGTTTTCTATCATCTTCATATCCTGCTGTTTAACCATAAATATAAGTTTCTATAGGGGAATAAATAAATAAAGTTTGTTATTAACTGTCCGTAGTAAGATCTCAAATTGGACATCATCACTAAATACCATCTTGGTTATAAAACAAAAGTCAGGTCAGCTCAACCAAGGACTAGCTTGGGTCCATAGAGCTGGGCTCTGGATCTCTCCTGTCGAAACCATTAAACAGGAAGAGTATCCCACTGCTTAATCTTTTGAAACAAAAGAAAGAAACATCACTAAGAGAAGTCCAAGAAATCAGTTACTATAAGTTACACTTAATATTAGTTAAAAATTAAGAGGGATTTTTGATGAAAGATGATTTTGAAGTTCCAAATCTCTGCTTACCACCTTGTAAAAACAATGAATTAGGAGACAGGAGAAAGATGGCGGAGGAGTAGGACATGACGTTCACCCTCCTCCACACAAATACTTGGAAAACACAGCCACTTGGGGAGTGGCTCCTGAAGAACACCTCCCAAATGCCAGCAGGAGACCTCAGACCGCCAAAAAGGCAAGAGAAATTCCACATAATCAGGTAGCGCAAAGGAATGAAGGGGAAAGGAGACAAAGAATTCTGAGGAGATGGCTCCTCTGGGAGGGAGCTGCAAGGGAGGAAGGCTCCCACACACAGGGGAGCCCCCTTGCTGGCAGGGAAGGACAGGGGGAGCCGTGGAGAAACCAGAAGAGAGAGCAACGGCAAGTCAGCCAAGGGCATAGTGGAGAAATCCCTGCACAGAGGAGTCAGGCAGCACTCCCCCGCCAGAGAAGCTAAGCTGCTCACCCGCAGAGGAGGTGGGGGCTAGGGCTTCTGAGAACAGTCCCCAGGGAGAGAGCGCAGGCTGGCTGCATGAGAAAAGCCTGGCAGGCTGGTGCGCCAGCAAGATAGGGAGTTTGGGGAAACACCTGGGACAGACAGAGAGGCAGGGGGCCTTTGTCTCAGAGTGCTTGGGATGAAACTCCCTCTCCGTGAACTCACAGGTGGTGGTGAAACGGCATGACTCGTGGCTGCTGGATCCAAAAGTCTGCAGCTCTGAACCAATGCCACGTGCTGCTGGGTCCCACCAAATTCCCGCCCACCTGCCCGCGGGCCCGTTCCCCCGCCCCTGCCACAGCACTGCCAGCCCGAGGAATGCTGGATTGAAACACTAGCCCATCCCGTACCCCGCCCACTTCGCACGCAGCTGGGTCCCACCGAATGCCTGCTTACCTGCCTTCCACCCCACTCCCCTGCCCCTGGGCCACCATGCCACCGGCCCATGGCCCATCCACCCACAGCCGCCAATGGTCCTGTGTGTAAGGCAAGTTATCAGCCACACACTGCTGGCAGCACAGGAAGCCTACCAACATCTCAGGCTCACTGAACTCTGCTGCTGCAAGCAATCCTGGAGATTGTGCCCACAATAGGCTTGAAAGAACCTGTACCCATGGATCACCTGATTAGACGAGTGTTTCTACAACAGACACTGCAGACATAGGGGACAACTGGGGACTGTGGGGACAAACAGACACAAGACTAATACCAGATCACAGTCTGAGCTCTCCACAGTCCTCTCCACAGCAGGGGCAGAGCCATACCTAGAAATACAGGAGGACTTTTTGGTATGTTTATCTTGTTTCTGGTCTTAGGTATGTGTCAGTTAAACTTTGATTGTACAGATATGTGTGTAAATTTGCTTCTAATTGGTATGAGTACTTTCTTCTTTCTTGTCTTTGCTGTCTCATTTTCTCTTCTCATTGGCTTCTATTCCTCTTTTCTTTCTGCAAGTGCAAGTGTGCACATCTCCTTGTGTGATTTTGACTGATTAGAGCTGCTTTCACCACCAGTCTTGGAGATCTGACTGCCCTTTCCCTTTCTTCCCTTTTTTCTTCCTTTTTTTCTTTCTCTCCTTCTACCTCCTTTTTCTCCATGGCGGGCAGCTTCCAGCGTCTTGGTGCCCCTGCCAGAGCTAAACCTGGACCTCTGAGAAAGCAGAGCAGAGTCTAGGACGTTCGACCACCAGAGAACTCCGGCCCCATGGAATATTAATCAGCAAGTGCTCCCCCAGAGTTCTCATTCTCAACAACAAGTTTCAAATCCAATCAAAAGCCAGCAAGCTCCAGTGCTTGACAACTCAAGCCAAACAGAACAGAAATTAGAGGAAATTCTACTAAGCAGAATAGGGAAAGGAGACAGCAAACACGATAAATTAGACAAAATGAGAAAACAAAGAAACACCTTGCAGGCAAAGGAGCAAGATAAAAACCCACAAGACCAAATAAATGAAGAAGAAATCGAAAAACTGCCTGAAAAAGAATTCAGAGTAATGATAGCAAAGATGATCCAAAATCTGGAAAACAAAATAGAGAAAATGCAAGAAACAGTTAATGAGGACCTAGAATAACTACAGATCAAACAAACAGTAATGTACAACACAATAAGTGAAATTAAAAATACTCTAGATGGTATAAACAGCAGATTAACTTGAGGCAGAAGAACAAGTAAGTGAGCTAGAAGATAGAATGGGGGAAATAACTGCCAAAGAGCAGGAAAAATAAAAAAGAATAAAAAGAACGGAAGACAGTCTCAGAGACCTCGGGGATAATATTAAGTGCACCAATATTTGAATCACAGACGTCAAAGAAGAAGAAGAAGAAAAGAAATGGTATGAGAAAATATTTGAGGAGATTATGGTGGAAAACTTCCCCCACGTGGGAAAGGAAACAGTTAACCAAGTCCAAGAAGCACGGAGGGTACCATACAGAATAAACCCAAGGAGAAACACACCGAGGCACATATTAATCAAACTAATGAAACTTAAACACAAAATATATTAAAAGCAGCAAGAGAAAAGCAACAAATAACATATAAGGGAAAACCCAAAAGGATAACAGCTGATCTCTCTGCAGAAATTCTACAGGCCAGAACAGAGTGGCAGGGGATAATTAAAGTTTTGAAAGAGAAAAACCTACAGCCAAGAATACTCTACCCAGCAAGAATCTCATTCAGAATTGATGGAGAAATCAAAAACTTTACAGACAAGCACAAGTTAACAGAATTCAGCACCACTAAAACAGCCTTACAACAACTGCTAAAAGAACTCCTCTACACAGTAACACAAGAAAAAGATATACAAAACACATCCAAAATAATTAAGAAAATGGTAATAGGAACATACATGTCAATAATTACATTAAATAACGGATTAAATGCTCCAACCAAAAGAAACAGACTGGCAGAATGGATACAAAAACAAGACCTTTATATATGCTGTCTACAAGAAACCCACTTCAGACCTAGGGACACAAACAGACTGAAAGTAAGGGGATGGAAAAGATATCCCACAAATGGAAGTCAAAAGAAAGCTGCAGTAGCAATACTCATATCAGACAAATTTGACTTTAAAGTAAAAACTATTACAAGAGACAAGGAAGGACACTACATGATGATCAAGGGATCAATTCAAGAAGAATATATAACAATTGTAAATATCTATGCACCCAACATAGGAGCACCTCAATACATAAGACAAATGCTAACAGCCATGAAAGGGGAATCAACAGTAACACAATAATAGTATGAGACTTTAGCACTTTCATCAATGGACAGATCATCCAAACAGAAAATAAAGAAACACAAGTTCTAAATGAGACATCAGACCATCTTGACTTAATTGGTATTTACAGGACATTCCATCCAAAAACTACAGAATACACCTTCTTCTCAAGTGCATATGGAACATTCTCCAGATTAGATCACATCCTGGGGCATAAATCAAGCCTCAGTAAATTCAAGAAAACTGAAATCGTATCAAACATCTTCTCTGACCACAATGCCATGAGACTAGATATCAAATACCTGAAAAAAACTGTAAAAAATACAAACACATGGAGGCTAAACAATTCACTCTTAAACAACCAAGAAATCACTAAAGAAATCAAAGAGGAAATGAAAAAATACCTGGAAACAAATGACAGTGAAAACACGACGACCCAAAACCTATGGGACACAGCAAAAGCAGTTCTAAGAGGGAAGTTTATAGCAATACAATCCTACCTCAAGAAACGAGAAAAATCTTGAATAAATAACCTAACCTTACACCTAAAACAACTAGAGAAAGAAGAACAAAAAACCCCAAAGTGAGCAGAAGGAAAGACATCATAAAGATCAGATCACAAATAAATGAAAAAGAAATGAAGGAAACAATAGCAAAGATCAATAGAACTAAAAGCTGGTTCTTTGAGAATATAAAATCAAATTGATAAACCATTAGCTAGATTCATCAGGAAAAAAAGAGAGAAGATGCAAATCAACAGAATTAGAAGTGAAAAAGGAGAAGTCACAACCAACACTGCAGTAACACAAAAGATCATGAGAGACTACTACAAGCAACTCTATGCCAATAAATTGGATAACCTGGAAGAAATGGATACATTCTTAGAAAAGTACAATCTTCCAAGACTGAACCAGGAAGAAATAGAAAATATGAACAGACCAATCACAAGTACGGAAATTGAGACTATCATTAAAAATCTCCCAACAAACAAAAGCCCAGGGCCAGATGGATTCACAGGAGAATTCTATCAAACATTTAGAGAAGAGCTAACACCTATTCTTCTCAAACTCTTCCAAAATATAGCAGAACCAGGAACACTGCCAAACTCATTCTACAAGGCCACCATCACCCTGATACCAAAGCCAGAAAAAGATGTCACAAAAAAAGAAAATTACAGGCCAATATCACTGATGAATACAGATGCAAAAATCCTCAACAAAATACTAGCCAACAGAATCCAACAGCACATTAAAAAGATCATACACCATGATCAAGTCGGGTTTATCCCTGGAATGCAAGGATTCTTCAATATATGCAAATCAATGTGACACATCATATTAACAAATTGAGGATAAAAACCATATGATCATTTCAATAGATGCAGAAAAAGCTTTTGACAAAGTTCAACATCCATTTATGATAAAAACTCTCCAGAAAGTGGACATAGAAGGAAGTTACCTCAACATGATAAAAGCCATATATGACAAACCAACAGCCAACAGCACTCTAAACGGTGAAAAACTGAATGCATTCCCTCTAAAGACAGGAACAAGACAAGGGTCCCCACTGTCACAACTATAGTTTTGGAAGTTTTAGCCACAGCAATCAGAGAAGAAAATGAAATAAAAAGAATCCAAACTGGAAAAGAGGAAGTAAAATTGTCACTCTTTGCAGATGACATGATATTATATATAGAAAACCCTAGAGATGCCACCAGAAAACTTCTAGCACTAAGCGATGAAGTTAGTAAAGTAGCAGGATACAAAATTAATGTGCAGAAATCTCTTGCATTCCTATACATTAACTATGAAAAAGCAGAAAGAGAAATGAAGGAAACTCTCCCATTCACCACTGCAACAAAAAGAATAAAATACCTAGGAATAAACCTGCCTAAGGAGGCAAAAGACCTGTATGCAGAAAACTATAAGACACTGGTGAAAGAAATCAAAGACGATACAAACAGATGGAGGGACACACCATGTTCTTGGATTGGAAGAATCAACATTGTGAAAATGACTGTACTACTCAAAGCAATTTACAGATTCAATGCAATCCCTATCAAATTACCAATGGCATTTTTCACAGAACTAGAGCAAGAAATCTTAGGATTTGTATGGAAATGCAAAAGACCCTGAATAGCCAAAGCAATCTTGAGAAGGCAAGATGGGGCTGGAGGAATCAGGCTCCCTGACTTCAAACTATACTACAAGGCTACAGTGATGAAGACAATACGGTACTGGCACAAAAACAGAAATATAGATCAATGGAACACAACAGAGAGCCCAGAGATAAATCCATGCACATATGGGTACCTTATCTTTGACAAAGGACGCAAGAATATACAATGGAAAAAAGACAGCCTCTTCAATAAGTGGTGCTGGGAAAACTGGACAGCAACATGTAAAAGAATGAAATTAGAACACTTCCTAACACCATACACAAAAATAAACTCCAAATGGATTCAAGACCTACACGTAAGGCCAGACACTATAAAACTCCTAGAGGAAAGCATAGGCAAAACACTCTATGACATATATCAAAGCAAGATCCTTTTGGACCCACCTCCTAGAATCATGGAAATAAAATCAAGAATAAATGGGACCTCATGAAACTTAAAAGCTTTTGCACAGTGAAAGAAACCATACACAAGACAAGACAGCCCTCAGAATGGGAGAAAATACTTGCCAATGAAGCAAAGGACAAAGGATTAATCTCCAAAATATACAAGCAGCTCATGAAGCTTAATACCAAAAAAGCAAATAACCCAATCCACAAATGGGCGGAAGACCTAAATAGACATTTCTCCAAAGAAGACATGCAAATGGCTAACAAACACATGAAAAGATGCTCAACATCACTAATCGTTAGAGAAATGCAAGTCAAAGCCACCATGAAGTATCACCTCACACCAGTCAGAATGGCCATCATCAAAAAAACTAAAAACAATAAATGCTGGAGAGGGTGTGGAGAATAGGGAACTCTCCTGCACTGTTGGTGGGAATGTAAGCTGGTACAGCCACTAGGAAAACAGTTTGGAGGTTCCTTAAAAAACTAAAAATGGAACTACCATATGACCCAGCAATCCCACTACTGGGCATATACCCAAAGAAAACCATAATCCTAAAAGAAACATGTACCATAATGTTCACTGCAGTACTGTTTACAATAGCCAGGACATGGAAGCAACCTAAATGCCCATCAACAGATGAATGGATACAGAAGATGTGGCACATATACACAACGGAATATTACTCAGCCATAAAAAAGAATGAAATTGAGTTATTTGTAATGAGGTGGATAGACCTAAAGTCAGTCATACAGTTGGTAAGTCAGAAAGAGAAAAACAAATACCGTATGCTAACTCATATATATGGAATCTTAAAAAAAAAAAAAAGGTACTGATGAACCCAGTGACAGGGTAAGAATAAAGATGCAGATGTAGAGAATGGACTTGAGGACACTGGGGGGGGGGGGGTGCAGGCAGGGGGGCAATGGGGAAGCTGGAACGAAGTGAGAGAGTAGCTTTGGCATATATACACCACCAAATGTAACAGAGATAGCTCATGAGAAGTTCCTGCATAACATAAGGAGACAAACTCGATGATGGGTGATGACTTAGAGCTCCAGGATAGGGAGGTTGGGAGGGAATTACAGGAGGGTGAGGATATGTGTATAAATACAGCTGATTCATTTTGGTGTACCTCAAAAATTGGCACAGCAATGTAAAGCAATTATATTCCAATAACAGCTTAAAAAAAGAAAAAGAAAAAGAATGAATTAGGACCTGGGAAAGAAAAAAACATCTCTTTGATCTCTGGTCAGAATTTAACAGACTCTTTGGAATGGTGCATCTTAACATGAGATCCTTCAGTAGAATTCAGGAATTCCTTAAGTTTCAATGGAAAAATATATATTAAGTATTTAACTAAAATGTAGCATTCTTTTAATTATGAAAGTAGATAACAAATCACAGTTACATCAGTAGTACCTTCACCTCTAAAACCTATACAAATCATAGATGTATCAAACAACAGAAGCTATCTCAAAATATCATTTACACACATCACTACTTTGAAACTATGATAGGTATTAGATTTCCTGCTATATTTCACTATTTAATGGGTTAACATAGAAGCACATACTAAAAAACAACAAAAAAGACAAAATATATGAAATAATGGTTTTCAGACACTGGATTTCAGGCAATGGAGGCCAATAAGTCCTGAGAGAAGAGAAACAAGAGAAATGAGTTTGATCAGCCCAGCTTACTGTCTGGAATGAGTTTCTAAGTCACAACCAAGAAAGAGGGAAACCAAATAGAGCTCAGCAGTCTCCTTAGATGAGAAAACAGAGTATTGAGTAGAGGTAGACTGAGGTGGCTAGAGTTTGCAGGGCAGAGTACCAAACAAGAAAGACCTGCTCAGAGAGAGAGCTCCTGAGACTTGCAGAGGGTCCCATTCCAGTCCTCACTTGAGTATTAATTAGTTTCATGTAAGGAAACTACTGAGGCCATGAAAAGAACCACCAGAAAGTGGTAAAGAAAAAAATCTCCAAGACTTAAACAGAATTGGGAATAGTCTGTGTTCTGTCCAGCAAGAAAGAGAAAACTGTTAATTCACAGAGGACCTGGCAAATTATTCAAAGGGGTAATTATCTCAGCAATGAGATAAAGCTGGGCTTAAGCTAACAGCTGCTCTGAACCCATCTAAAACCCTTTAAAGCAAGACAACTGAATTAAATTGTTTCCAAGTAATTTAACTGTTTGCTAGAATACAAAAACATCCAGCACCCAACAAAATAAAATTCACAATATCTAGCATCCACTTAAAAATTACTGCATGTGCAAAGAAGCAGGAAGATGTCACAAAGAATGAGAAAAAAAAGTCAGTCCGTAGAAAAAAGCAGTAATAACATGTTTCATAGCATTAGTAAACAAGGACATTAAAGCAGCTATCTAAATAAAATATCTGAAAAAGTACAAAGACAAAAGATATTTTTAATAATCCAAACCAAATTTCTGGAGATGAAAAATACAGTATCTGAGATAAAGTAGATGGGATTAATGGCAGATTAGCTACAGAAGACTAGCGATCTTGAAAAGAAACTATCAAAAATGAAACCAGAAAATGATAGGAAAAAGAAAAAAAAATTATGAACAGAACATCAGAGAGCTCTGTGGAACTTCAAGCAGTCTAATATATATGTTACTGGAGTCCCCAAAGGAGGAGAAAGGGGAACTGAAAAAGATATTTGAAGAAATAATGCTCCAAATATTTCTAAATACATTTGAAAACTATAAACTCACAGACCTAAAAGCCTTAATGTATTCCAAGCACAAATAACATGAAGAAAGGACATCAAGGCATATTAAAATCACAGTGCTTAAAACTTTCCAAGAAAAGGTTCATGGGCTTTAGCAGAGTGTCAAAGGAATCCACAGCACACACAATAAAAGGTTAAGGACGTGCTTTAGACAGATGAAAAAACTAACTTAGACTCGTCTGGAAGCAAGCAACCCTTTTTTTAACATCCCCCTCCACTTACCCCCCCCCCCGCAAAAAAAAAACCCCAAAAAACCTACTCACTCCTTCTTAGATCACAGAAAGGAATAGTTACAAAGGAAAATTTTGAAAATTACATTTGATCAAAATTTAAAACTCTGCTCAAGAGACACCTATTAAGAAATGAATCAGCCAACTCAGAGACCAGCAAAAAATATTCCCCAGATGTATCTGACATGTATGTGACAAAGGACTTGAACTCAGAATATATAAAGAACTACCTGTATGTATAACTGACTCACTCTGCTATACAGCAGAGACTAACACAACATTGTAAATCAACTATAGTCCAATTAAAAACAAGAAAAAAAGAACCACAAATCAGTAATGAAACCCAATAAAAGTTTAAAAATAGGCAAATATTTAACATAAACTGCACAAAGGTAGATATATTGTCAATAATCACATGAAAGAAGTTCAAAATTAACTGATCAGGGAAGTGCAAATTAAAACCACAATGAGCTACCACAACATATCCATCAGAATGGCAAAAAGTAAAAAAGGACTGACAACAACAAATGTTGGCAAGGACGGGAAGCAACTGGAACTCTCCCACATTGTTGACAGGAATATAAAATGGCACAACCACTTTGGGGGAAAAAGCCTAGTAATTTCTTTTAAAAAAAATATATATATATTACTTAACAATTCCACTCAGGTATTTACCCAAGAGAAAGAATAGCACATGACTACAAGAGACTTGCAGAAGAATGTCCAGGTCATCTTTATGATAACCAAAACCAGAATATACTTCAAGCATCCATCAACAGGGGAATAGCTACATTAAGTTATATTCATATGGTATATTCATACAATGTACCTAGCAATAAAAAGGAAAAGAAATACTAATATACAACAACACAGATGAATCCCCAAAACACAATGCTTTTAGGGCAGTGAAAATACTCTGTATGATACCATAATGATGGATATATTTGTCCATACCCACAGAATGTACAACAGGAAGAGTGAACTTTAAACTGTGAACGCTGGGCAATAATGATGTAGGTTCCTCAACTGTGACAAATATAGCACTCTGGAGGGGATGCTGATAATGGGGGAGGCTATGCATGTATGAGAGCAGGAGTATATGGGAAATCTCTTGTACCTACCCTTCAATTTTGCTGTGAATCTAAAACTGCTGTAAAAATTGTCTTAGTAAAAAGCTTTTAAAAATTAAAAGCAAAAAACAATATTATGCTTACTGAAAGAATCCTTTTACAAGGGAACTCATACTATTTGATTCTATTTATATGAAATTTCAGAATCAGCAAAAACTAATCCATGATTTTTTTAAAGATTCAGAACATGTTTTTCTTGAGTAGAGTGGGAGTGGGCAGGCAGCTGGAGTGGGGGAATGACTGGAAAGAGGCATGAGATAACTTGCTGAGATGTTAATGACCCATATTTTGATGGGTGTTTCATATCACATAGGCATACTCATTTCTCAAAACTTCTTAAATAGTACACTTAAGATTTATGCACTTCAACTTGTGAATTTAATCTTCAAAAAAAGAAGAACCATCAATAAATACAAACTCTAGTTAATGACACGCTGCTGAAGTCTAGGGGTGAAGTATACTGATGTCCATAACTTACCTTGAAAGGCATCAAAAACTGGATGAATTGATGGAGAGATTGGTGTTAGATAAACAGACATATGTTAAAGCAAATGTGACAAAATATTAATTGTAGAATCTAGATGATGAGTATGTGGGTATCCACTGTATAATGAATGCTCTTTTAACTTTTCTATATATTTGAAATTTATTATAATAGCATGGTGGGGAAAAAATGGATTGAGCAGCTTCTATATGCTAGGTTTTAAGTGTTAGATAATGAACTGCTAAGACAGGAAAAATATCTAACAGGAATTCGCTGTCCAATGTGAAAGATATAAAATGTTTTATACCTACATACACTTATTAATGTTGTTCCCTAAACTTTTTTTAAGATAAGATCTTTTATTAAGCTATAATTTAAAGCCTATAAAATGTGGCCTTTAAAAGTATACAATTCAGTCGTTTTTAGTAAAGTCACAAAATTGTGCAACATCATCACTATCTAATTTCAAAATATTTTCATGTTCTAAGAAACATGAAACTCCAAAAAGAAAACCTCTATCCGTTAGCTGTCACTCTCCATTGCCTCCTCCCCACTCCCAAGCCCAGGTTACTAATCTACTTTCTGCTTTTACAGAATTGCCTATTATGGACACATCTTATCAGTGAAATCATACAACATGTTCCTTTTTAACTGGCTGCTTTCACTTAACATTTTCAAAGTTCATCATGTTGTAGCATTATCAGTATTTCATAGCTTCGTATTGCTGAATAATATTCCAATGTACAGATACATCACAACTGTTTACTCATCAGCTGATGGACATTTAAGTTATTAAACTTTTTGGTTATTAAAAATAATGCTGCCATGAACATTCACATACAAGTTTTTATGTAGACATATGTTATCAACTCTCTGTCATATAATCCTAGGAATAGAACCCTACCTAGGATCAGATGGTAACACTATGTTCAACTCTTTGACAAACCAGATTGTTTCCCATTCCTACCAGCTATACATAAGGGTTCCAATTTTCCCACATCTTTGCCAACACTTATTATGTATCTTTTTATAATAACTACACCAGTTAGTGGCTATAAAGCAGTAACTTATTGTGGTTTTGATTTGCATTACCCCTCATGACTAATGATATTGAGCATATTTTCAAGTGCTTGTTGGCCACCTGTATATTTTTTCTGGATACATGTCTATTCAGGTCTTTTGCCCATTTTTTAATAGGGTTATTTGTTCCTAAGTTTTAAATGCCCTTTTCTAAAGGCTCTAACTAGGGAAGTTAATCATCATCTCCAAATTTTTCCTGAGTCTCAGACCCAACACAAGTCAAAGCCAATCATTCCTTTCACACCATTTTTTACTTCAGATCATTCATACCTTTATTACATCAAACATCCTATCATTCTACCATACATTGTACTTAACTAACAGTACACATGTCTGTCCACTCCACTATATATTAAGATTTTAAGGGAAGAGAATTTGTATGTATATTTTCCCACATTTCTGTATCTCTACATTCTCCCACACTCCCAGCAATAATGTCTTACACACAGTAGGCTTTAGTAAAAGTATAATTAATTGAATAATTGAAATTTACCCACAAAGTATCCCTCAGTGAAGTATATACTTCACTAAGTAATGCTTCAATTAATTAACTAGGTATGCTTCAATGAAACATACCTAGTTAATTAGGTATAATTATAGTCAATTATAATTACACATAATAATTAAGTATAAATAACTTAATTAGTAACTCGTGCTGAGACTTTGTAGGAAAAGTATCAATATAGCTGTTCCTTGAACAACAAGGCGGCTTAGGGGTGCAAGCTGAAAATCCAGGTATAACTTTACAGTCAATCCTCCATCATATTCACAGTTCTGCATCTGAGGATTCAACCAACCATGGATCATGTAGTACTGTAGCACGTATTTACTGAAAAAAATTTGTGTATAAGTGGACCTTGTGTGGTTCAAAACCCATGTTGTTCAAGAGTTAACTGTACTATAATTTACTAGGAAATCTTGAGGTTGAACTACCTTAAGGTTTATGTAATGTATATTTCAAACACTTACACCTATTAGAAATAGTCAAATTATTCTTAGCATGTAGAAAAAAGAATAGTATGCAAAATGTAGAAAAGAAAAAAATTAGTGTCAAACAAGCAAAATAAAATCATCCCATCATATTAGAACACTGCAAAATACAATTTAATGTTGTAGTTTTTAAAGTTTCACAACAGTGAAAACACTTTGTAAGAACAATAGTTATAAAGTAAAAGTTTTTGTCACATTTACCTGTAATGTTTCCTAACATATCTTTATTGTGACAGGTAGACTCTTCTGTTTCTCCATCTTTAAAATTTCCTATTTCTCCATAGTAAAGAGCAATCCCAAGTTGCATTATACGGATAAACATAGGCAATTGTTGATCAGTGATAGAAAGTTTCAAACTCTCTACTAAGGTATGAATCTGTATTTTGAAAAAAACAAAAGCATATTCAAAAGGAGTACCATTTAACATAAGTAGAGAAATGTTAAGTCTTAAAACGGAATACCATAGGAGAAACTACTAGTAATATCCCAACATTTCTAACAGTTAAGCCAAAATAATAGTTTGCTCTAAAATCTTAGGAATTTAAACAAATTTTTCTATGATGATCAATATACTTCAGATAGAAACTACATTAATCCAAACTATATAAACAGAAATAGAAATGATAATGAGAAGATACAGTCACACTGGAGTTCCAGATAACTTTTCCCAAAACTTTGTTACCAAAATGCCCACCTTATAATATTAAAGAGTATGACAGTACTCCAACAAAAACCATAAAGATCTCTGCGATGACTAAGAATAAAAGTTTCATGATGTCATTTTAGTAAGACTTTAATCACCCTTTCCAGCTTTATTAACATACACATCCTAAAAACATACATTGAGTAAATTACTAACATTACAATTATGGAAGTATGCACATGATAAAATGATTATTGTCAAATACGGAAAACCAAGTGAAAATATGATCAGGAAAATTCCTCAAACTTTAAATAAAAGATTTAAACATTGTATAAAATTTGTAACGAATCAATTATTAGAAATAAGATTAATTACTATCAACAGGGCACAAAGCAGTCAATCTAAGTTCTCTTTACAGAATGAGACATCAATAAAATACAAAGACAGTCTCTATGTAATGATTTCCTGCTGTTCCATAAACATGGAATAAAACCAATTAAGCCATAAAATCAAATCTCTTGGAAGGTTTATTTTAAGTAACTGGTATTTGAGTGTCTATGAAACATGAAAACGAAGTAATGGTAATCATCATATTTTTAGGGATAAAAGCACAAAAATTGTACTTGAAGGGGAAGAAAGCTGTATGGGGAGGTATAAAATACCATATTCAAATATGAGTACAGGTTTCTTAAAACTGACTTAAAAATCATACACTGAATAGACCATGAAGAGGTAAGAAAATGGGGGACAGGTTGTGGGGGTGTGCAGTGCAGGCCTGCCAAGCTCTTCTTAAACTTGAGATTTCTCTGCCTCATCCTTTTAAATACCGTATGGCACCAAAAGCACCAGTGATAAGCTGTCTTAGCAAAACCAGTGTCAACTCTGTATGAATGTATGTGTGTACTTAAAATATTATACACACAAACATATATATCTTTAAAATATATGACATTTTACATATTATATATATGCATGTAAATATCTTTAAAATCAATAAAGTTAACCCACAACAGAAAAACTGACAAAGAACCTGAATGAATTTTTCAAAGAGAAAATAATGGTCAGTGAACATACTTTCAAAAATCTAAGTTCAATAATAATCAAATAAATATTAAATTGTATTATTTTTGCTGAACCAGTTGGCTTTTTAAAACAATGATCGTATTTAAGGATAGCAGGAGTGTAATATAGGCACTCCCCTTACTGCTCACGAGCTGGTTAAACCTTTCTGGAAACAATTTTGCAGTACAGATCACAGCCTTAAAAAAGTTTAAACCCATTAATAAGATATTTGCAATTACAGAAGTCTTTCCTAAGGAATTAATCAGAGATGTGGTCAAAGATTTACGTGCAGACCTCCATTCCTCTGAAAAACTGTTAAAAAGAAGTAAATTTTCAAAAACAGGGGAAATGTTAAATACATTACATACCCGTATGCTCTGTATCTCATAGATGATACAATCTCTTAAGACACATTTACTACTTACAAAAGATAGAAAATTACAAAAAGCCTACCCAAAATACAAATAAACTAAAAAGCCACTTAAACAAATATACATGAGAGTCTTAGACAAATAATTAGGGTGTCTGGAACATTTTGAGAAATTCCCTGTCTTTGAGGTGATCAATGAGGTTAACCATGTCCATTTAATACTTCCTAGGACTAAGAGTTGGAAGAATGATGGGTCTAATTCAACACAGTAAATCTTACATCACAGTAGGATTAATAAAAAACTCAAAATTTAATTTCAGTTAAGCATAATGGTACCCCATACTCAGTGATTACCACAGTCAAAAACCACATGTCAACAAGCTTATTTATATTAAGGTACTTTTTCAATAAAATGTCATGGCTAGTCAATTTTGAGAAAAACTTGTACGCCAAAACTAAGTTTTCCTCAAATTCATTTGTTTTTACTTTCCTCTCATTTAGCCACATCCTAGAATGTACAATTAAATCTGTACTAATGAGCAATAAGATTTTTTTTATATAAGGCTTCCCGATATCCATTACTTGCTTTCAAAATATATCTTGAATTTACCCTTAACATTCTTCAACTTTACTAGTAGATTCAAGGTCAAAGAAGGAAAGTAAGTCCACTGTTCTGAGACAGCAGCATAATTACTATTGAATTAATAGTTTTCCATGCTTATCTTTGCCTAAGAAGTTAATTCAAAAACAGAAGGAAAAAGTAACAGAATTTAAACAAAACAATGTGCACTATACAATGTGTGAGAAAAAAAATAAAATACTCATTACTGAGCACTACCAAAGAAAAATGGGTGGATCTCATATATAAATACAAATTTAAGTAGAATACAGCTACATAAAATAGCAAGTGTTATATGCTTTAAAAAACATAATGCAAAAATTATAAATAATTTATATAGCCATGCCAAAACAGGCACACTCGTCAACACCAGCGTTCAGACTTAGGGCCAGCTTTTCCATTATAGTACAAAAGCTTGTAATTCAATAACAAAAATTCATTCCACATTAAAATTTAGTTAAAAAGATTACAAGTCACTGTGTGAATTCTTTATCAAAGACAGATAAATAGGTAGACAGACAAGAGGTAGAGAAAACTGTTATGCTATAACAGAACACAAGATTTATACTTAGAGAATAACTATACACATTAAAAATATTTACCAGTATCTTGGAGAACAAATTTTCACATGGATCAGAAGACATTACTGAAAAATTCCCATGTTCTTAAGATTTTAATTACATTCTGAAACCACAGATAAAAATCTAAAATTTCCTAAACCAATAAACTAAGATATTAGGTAAGCAAATTAAGCCTTATAAAATTATGTAAGAAAGATAAGGGTCAATAACTATTCTTATCAGATAAACAATTTATAATGATTGAAATACAGATTGACATTCAGTCTACTGTGGGTATAAATACACTTTTTGATATGATCTCCTCTATCTACTTGAAGAGAAAAATACTAACAATCAGCTGGACAAACTAGAACAAGAAACTATAGTCACAAAAAAGTTGTCCCCAAAATCTCTATTAGAACACACAATGCAAAGTTATAATATGTTACAAATAACATAAAAGTTATAAATAAAACTTTTTTACAAAAACTAATGGTTTATATATTTATGAGGTTAATTTCTTCTTTGCTTTTTCAAAATAATTAGCATGCGTGACAGTCAATAAACAAAGTAGAAACATGAAACTCAACTACTAGAAAAAAGAAACACCTACTTTAATAACAGATGGCATCTTGGAATTTAGGTTATCGTATGTAAAATGCAGACGAGTTCTGAAGGAACACTTGTACAATAAAGGATCCTGGTAAAATTCTATTTTACCACTAGCATTTCGTTTATCAAGACAAACTGTACAGTCGGAAAAATTGATAACCTTTCTCAGCACCAGATCAGTCGCTAAAAAGAAAAGAAAAAACATTTTAAGTCAGAAGGAAAGTTACAGGAAAAAAAGTCAATTATTTATTAGTATAATAGTAATAAAAATAATAGCAGAAATAAGATTAATAGCACATTTAATACATGATGTCAGAACCTATGAAAAGAACTTCTCATTTATTATATCATTTAAATCTTACAAAAACCTCAGGCACAATAATTCCCATTTTATGTGTGAAGAATCAAATAGAGGCCAAAGAAACAAAGCAGCTCACCCCCAATTTGCTTGACACCTAACTACAAATTTAAGACAAAGTTTATGAAAAGTTTTGCTAGATTTCACTATCTGCAATGGAATATTAAGTAACAATAATAAAATAAAATTCTTGAAAAACCATATAAAAAACATCTGGAGTAAGTCATTCATTTAACATTTATTTTACACTGAAAAACTTACTGCTACTCTCAAAACCTACACTGTTCAATATGGTTGTCACCATCAATATGGTGTTATTTAAATTTACCTATGAATTAATTGAAATTATATGAAAATAAACTTTCAGGTCCTTGGTTGCATTAGCCACATTTCATGTGCTCAAAAGCCACGTACAATTAGTGGCTAGGGTACTGGACAGTAAAAAATAAAACATTTCCATCATCACAGAAAATTCTAGTGGCCAGCAAGCCTCTAAATAATAACTAATGAAGACATTACCAATTACCAGTAATGGTATAAATTTGTTTTCAAGGGAATAAAAATGAAAACAATTGCTGGTGAAATATCAAACTAAAAAGAAACCTTTAGCAAATTTATTCCTAATTAATAAGTAATTCCTAGGTAAACATCAGGCCCAAATCTACTTGGTCAGTGATTTTAAGTTAGCAACTATCCACATGCTATGGCCATCTTCAAAACAATAAACTATAATCCATTCTATTTCTGAGCATATCCTGGCAACCTCAAATTAGTTCAACATTTAATTTTCTTTTCTTTTTCAGGATTTAAGTTTTCAATTAGTATAAAGAGCATGTACATGTATGAAAACAGTAAGGTTTTATTAAGCAAATAAATGTCAAATTTGTCTGTTAGTTGAAAAAAATACAAACTTACCATATTATTTCATTTTACACAGTATATAAATGATTAGTTACTGTTATTATATACATGTACACAATTAAAGAAATTATAATAGGACAAGAAATGAAAGAAACCCTCTAGATATTCCCTTCCCTCTCTTTATAATAATTATAATTCACTAAGTATTTGCTATTAGACACTACACTAAATCTTTTACATCCATTATCTCATAATATTTATATGGCTCTGTTTAAAAGCTGTAGGCACAGCAAGGGTAAATAATCTGTAATGTTAGAGAGTTTATAAAGAGCAGAGCTGTAATTCACACTCTGACAGCCTTACTCTAGAGCACATGTTCTTATCCATTATGCTATAAGAAGATAAAGTGATCACATTTCAAGGATATCCTAGAAAATGTTTCAGTGAGAGAAGAAATTATTAAGCTTTGAAAAATATTTTTCTTAAACAGTAACATGACAACAACTACCTTAAAAACATACAAAATGAATTCTAGTCCTGGTACTCACTTTAGATAATGTGCTGCAATTTAACCTATGAAATGAGGATAATAATTATGTCTATCTAACAAGCACTGTGGAAAATGATTCTGCATTATTTCGAAAATGTGAACATTTGCATATCCTCCCATCTAACAAACCCACTCCTAAGTTCTATATATGTCTTAAAGAAATGTTTACATGTAGTATGCATAATGTTTTCAAGATTCATCCATGTTTTAGCATGTATCAGGACTTCATTCCTTTTTACAGCACTTTTTTTAAAGCAATTAAATCATAAAATTTAATACAGCAGTTAACTCTGGGAGGAAGCAAGAGAATGGCACGGGAAAAGTACAATGGTGGGGGCAAACTGTTAATGTTCTAGTTACTTAAAGTATAAGTGTTCATTATATTGTGTTATAACAAGTATATGTTACATAAATCCCTTTAAGTACCAAATGTCGCATTAAAAATTAATAAAAGGGGAAACAGTATCTACTTCGGAAGTTAAAGGATTAAAACAAGATAATTAACTCAAAAAAAAAAAAAAAAAAAAGCACCAGCCCCAGCAGTTAACAAGCACTCAATAAATGGAAAATACCCTTTGTGCTCTTTACCACTACCATCATCACGAGCTTTCATGTGGTATCATACTTGATTCTCATAAATACACTGGTAGGTTAACAGTAATGATAATTCACATTTACAAATGACTTACCCACAGCCACACTGGGTTAGTGTTGGAGGGAAGAGTTGAACCAAGACCCCCTAACTTCCAATCCAAGACTTTTTAATTCGTTATAAATAACTTCTCAGAGTAATATTTGTTTTCCTTCTGTGTAAAAACTATAAATGAAATTTCCTCCCCTAAAATCTCAACTCATTTATTCAACCCTGCACTATCCAGTTCTGTTTGTTTTCTATTTTTCATAACTTTTTATTCTGGCATTTTAGCCAAATATTTCCTTCCATAGAGGATAAGAGGGAGGCATTGACAATGTATGAGAAATAAAGCTTGTGCCTCTGCGTATGCTCTTATTTATGCCTCACAACAGAGCTGCAAGATCAGCACTACTCTTCATTATTAAAATGTGAAGACCAAACCTTAAAGAACACACAAAAACAAAACTGTATTCCAATTCTTCTACTTCCTATTTATATGCCTTAACAAGGCAAGTTAAGTAACCTTGAGACTCAATTTCACTTTGCTTTCTTGTAACTAGGACTTAAAATAAGTAAATGAATATATGACTAAACAAATGAGAAAGGATATCACTTTACGGAATTGTAATGAGTCTGAGAAAATGAATTTAAATAATAATAGCAGCAGCTGAGCGCTGACTATGTACAGGACACTTTTATCTTCAGGTATGTATTTGAGGAAACTAAAAAACAGTGAAGTAACTCACCCAAGGTCATACAACTCTCCAAAGCTGGGAGAGCCAGGATTCAAACTCAGGTAGTCTAATTTAGTGCCAGCACCTTTAACAATTCTGCACAATGGAAGTCACAGATAAAAGGTGTTCACAATAGTCTCCCTACTGTATTTTCCAAAAATACCTACTCCTTACCCTAACATGTATCAACAGTGTTGTGACTTATTTAACTATAATGTCTTCTGACAAAACTAAGAAGCAGCACTATTTTTTTCACAGCTATATTTTCAAGGCTTGACACAGTGCCTACCTTCCATGTAGAACATAATAAATAAAAAATATTTGATAGCTATTAAATTATATTATTACTTAATAGTTCTTTTAAAACAAGCAGAATGAGAATGCAGCACATAATAAAGGAGGCTTTGCGATTATTCTAAAATCCCAAATATGCTCAGTAGTATACAAACCTAAAACCTGAATCAGTCAGATACATTGTTTTGCTATTACTTAACTACGCAAAAGCAACATGTCCCCTTTCCTCTTTCAAAAACATTCAAAATTTTAACTAAATATTATTTAATTTTTATTCCTTCAACCCATAGCACTGTAAAATACTACAGATAACATCTGAAGCAAGAATGTAATAGGAAAGAAAGAATAAAGATTAAGAATATTAAAAAAACAAATCTGAGATTTCTTAATCTGAGGGTCTATTAACCTCCTATAATTGTATGCTAAATTTTATATGTGTGTATTTTTCTAGGCTGAAGGCATAAAGCCTTCATTAGACTTATCGAAGAGCCTGGTGGCCCACAAAAGGTTGAGAATCCAAGACAACTGTTTCAACAATAGATAAAGCTATACTCTTCTTGACGTTTACTCACCAGAAATATCCATGAATGCACGATCCCACAATTCACCTACTGTGTAGCATTCTGCAGAAGTGATATTGACTGAAAGGACAATATCATCTTCAACATATTTTAGTATGAGATTATTTATAACAATATTTACGTTATTTACAACTCGTCTAATCAGACTCTGCACATAACCTATAAAATAGGGGAAAAAAGAATCCAATTAGACATTAAATCTATCAATAAATAATCATCTAGCATATTCTGCAAAGATGAAACTAACATTCACATAAGTAAACAGGCCTTGCCAAAGAGACACAGCTAATAAGTAGCAGATTCATCCCAACAAAAACCATTATAAAGAAGTTCTATATCATGAAGTTTCACATACTAAGAGAAATCATAGAGGCCATACCTTTTTAACAACATAATACAAGATCCCATTCAAAGATTATCCTAACCTACAAGTACTTTGATTTCTGCCTATTTTATAAACATTTTCCCAAATGAAACAATGTTACTGTATACCAATTATATAATACATAAGAAGAAAAGCTTCTTTAAGATTCTTTTTTCAGCTACCATCTTCTCTTCCTACTCTAAGTACCATAAAAATACTCAAAAGTTAGGCGTGGAGGAAGAAATATAGAAGAAACATAACCATTATAATGGATTCAACTATTTCCACTTACTAATGTATAATACTGAAACAGGGAAGGGGGAAGAATATGACTGAGGAAGAAAACATAGAAAGTATTAGAGATAAAGGGGGAAAAGAACACAATGAAGAAGGGACTTCCCTGGTGATCCAGTGGCTAAGACGCCACGCTCCGAATGCAGGGGGCCCGAATTCAATCCCTGGCCAGGGAGCTATATTCCACATGTTGCAACTAAGAGTCTGCATGCTGCAACTAAAGATCCCACATGCTGCAACTAAAAAAAGATTCTGTGTGCGGCGACGAAGATTCCACGCACGTGCCGCAGCTAAGACCCGGGGCAGCCAAATAAATAAATATTTTAAAAAAGAACACAATGAAGAAGACAAAAGAGAAAAACGGAAAGAAAGAGAATGGATAAAGCATAACGAGAATTCATAATCTCACAACTTTTTCACACAATATAAATGTGTATATAGATATATTATTGAGGAATTTAATTAAAAATACAAATAAAACTAAACAAACAGCATTTAAAAAGACAGAAGAAAAAGATTAAAAACTTCATTCAAATGCATTTTCCACTATAAAACCTACGTAAAAACTACTTAAAATTTTAGCTATTTTGTGAAATAACTATCTGCTTGTATTCTTTAAACTAGAACTTTACTGGAGAAAATAGAATCAACTTTCGTCAGCAACTGACGCTGTTAACCCCTACACTGAAGCCTGTTGGAAGAAAGCTTATTTAAATTTATTTAACCATAATATGCTTGCAAAAACCAACTCCTTCATTTATTCCCAATGGACACAAATAGAAAAGAAGTATAGAATGACTAAGTTCAAGTTTTTCTCATATTAGCAGCTTCCAGAGTGCCAATTATCATATGCTATAAAATTAACATACAAAATATCAATAAATTTAAGGTAACAAATACTGTTTTACAAGAGTAGATGCTAAAATGATGCTTAACAAATTAAGCTTCCAAAAGAAACTATAAGTATCAAAATATTCAACTTAAAATGTATATTTCTCCCATACTATCACTGCTCAACACAGATGTTAAAAATAAACAGTTTCTGAGAAGTCAAGAAGCATGACTAATATTGGTTTTCCTTTTTCTGAAAAACCTGTTTTCCTTTCTGAAAAAATATAGAGAATTCATAAAAACCTCTTAAGAGTTCATGAGTGGGCTTCCTAGGTGGCGCAGTGGTTGAGAATCCACCTGCCAATGCAGGGGACACGGGTTCAATCCCTGCTCCAGGAAGTTCCTACATGCCACAGAGCAACTAAGTCCATGTGCCACAACTATTGAGCCTGTGCTTTAGAGCCCATGAGCCACAACTATTGAGCCCATATGCTGCAACTACTGAAGCCCATGAGCCTAGAGCCTGTGCTCCGCAACAAGAGAAGCCACGGCAATGAGGAGCCTGCGCACCACAACGAAGAGTAGCCCTCACTCACCGCAACTAAAAAGAAAGTCCACGCACAGCAAAAAAGACCCAACACAGCCAATAAAATAAATAAATAAATAAATTTATAAAAAAAAAAAGGGAGAGAGAGAGTTCATGAGCTTTTATTGTCTCACCGGGCGGGGGACAACTCTCAGAGACAGAACTGCAGAAAACGTATAATGCAAAGTAATGACACAAACATAATATTGTAAATATAACTGACAGAAAAAAAGAAAACCTACTAATGGATTTTCCATCTACTTTTTAATATCTTCTCTCAGTTTCTCATTACACATGCTGAGATGAATAAGCCAATTCAACAAAGTAAAAGAATCCAGTATCTAAAAAGAACAACTTCTACAGAAGACTATTTGTTTTATTAAAAATGCAATGCCAAAGTAAGTAACAGCAACTAACCAACAGAATAAACAATACACTATCTCTTTAATCCCTAATAATAACTTAGTTCAAAGTTTGCGACAGAAAAGTGCTGAACAGCAGATCTAAGAGCTCTCTCATCACTCCATATTTAGAGACTCCTTGGGAGTATACCTTTTCAAGTGAAATAACAGTAATTTTGGTCTATTCCACAAGGTCACTATGGGGATTATAAAACGTCATATGAGATGGCTCTAAAACAAAAGCCTGTTACTAGTCAGCCTTTCCAGGAATTCTTATCATTAACCAACTCTCTTCCACCCACAAACTCCATTTCTCCAAACACATACATCTAATGCCCCCAGGGCCAGAAAAAAACACTGAATTTTCATTGATTTTGCTCATGATCCTCCTTCTGTGTAGAACACTTTGTCCAATCTCCCTTCTTGTTCAGGCCCAATATGAATGTCCTCTGCCCTATATCTTCTTCTTCAATGTCCCCCACCCTACACATCAACATTAAGGACTGTATCACTTTTCCTGGGCTTATGTTACCTCTGCCATTTGTATATGTTTACATATAATCACATTCTCTGTTAAACTATGAAATCTTAGAGGGCAAAGATTATATCTTATTTATCTGATACAATTAAATCAAATAGTGTATAGCAAATAACTTGGGTTATAAACATACAGTATTTGCAATCAGTTTATCCCAACATGGTGACTACAAAGCCAGGTTGCTCAAAAACAGAAATTTCGTGGTTGATGACTTGGTTACAGTACCTAAAAATTTCTTGATCAAGTTTCTGGTGTAAAATTTATTTGGAGGTTATGCAGCATCATATAGGCAAATTATACTCAAATAGTTAAAGGAAAAAGTAAGGTTCCTGTAATATTCTTGCCTTTTCTGGAAGGTTGAAATTATTTCAAAATAAAACTTTTTTAGAAGGTTAA
The DNA here is from genome assembly GCF_030028045.1 of Hippopotamus amphibius kiboko. NCBI lineage: Eukaryota > Metazoa > Chordata > Mammalia > Artiodactyla > Hippopotamidae > Hippopotamus > Hippopotamus amphibius. The sequence goes on along the minus strand of NC_080190.1, from coordinate 136,721,864 downwards.
GGATAAGGATTCCTTATTTGTAATGCGGTAGAGAGGTTCAAGTATGTAAGAATTAAAAAAAAAATCCATCAGCTTTGGTAACTAAAAGATAACTTAAGGCAGTTAATGTAGGAGCTAAGGAAAATAGCTGTGAGCTGAAGATACTTATTATCAGTATTATTATTTACGACAGTCACAGAGTTCTAAACAACTAAGGAAGGGTAAAAAAAAAATGTGTAAGTACTGACAAGAAAAACACAAAATTACCATTACATAAAAATGACTTTTTTACATAGAAAATCCAAAAGATATAACTGAAAAATAGTGAATATTGACCAGCTAACAAAATATAAACATTAGCTTTTCTACATAACAAAATGAAAAGAGAATAACATGGTAAAAGTAAATAATTCCAACTAGCAATAAAAGATGTGATAGCATTTTACATCTATAAAAGTTTCAAAGAAATATTTTTTAATAATAAAAAAAATCATTAGACCAAAAATGTGCTTGGAAGAAAATACTGTTAAATTTTTCACAGGGAATAATTTGGTCGTATATACCAAAACCTTAAAATTACTCATAAATTTTGATTTTATAGTTGATAAGAATATCTTCTAAGGAAATAAACAGAGATGTGTGCAAAGATTTACCTACCAATATGTTTGTGAAAGCATTCTACAAAACTGAAAATAACCTAAATAACAAAGAAAAAGCATTTGATTAAACTATGAAACAGTTACACAACGTAATACATGCCAATGATTAAAATAACAATGTGAAAAATTAATGTCCTTGAAACATGTTCCTAACATTAAAATATGCAAATCACAAAAGAAAATGTATCTGTGTGGCTGTGCACACACACATATAGAAAAAAAAGTCTCTCAAAGGTTGTACATCAAATGTTAACAGGTTCCAGTTCTAGGTAAGATAAAGTAAGCACATTCCACTCTTTCTCACCGGAGGTAACCATAAAACCTGGAAAGAAATTATGGAGCAGCTAGTTCAAGACACTGAGGAGTAAACAGTAAACATGAGAGAGGAAACAGAAGAATGAAAATCAGAGCTTACAAAGACAAAACAAATAATAAAATTATAGCAGTAATTTCAAACATGTCAGTCATTATCCTAATTTAATTGTATTGTGGCCAGAGAGGACAGTCTTTATAATGATTCTTTGAAATTTGTCAAGACTTTTTTGACCAAGTCTTTTTCAATGTCTATAGATGCCCAATGTGTGCATCCAAAGAATGTACACTGTCTTACCTGCTGGGTACAAAGTTTTACATGTATCTATAAAACAATCTTGTTAATTTTGATATTCAAAAGACCTAGTTTAGGGATTTTTTTTTACCTGCTTGTTCTATCACATTTCAAAGATAGGTTGTTAGGTACATACAAAGCCATCATATATTTTTTGAAGAACTGTACCTTTTATTATAATTCAGCATAATTTCTTTTGCCTGATTTTGTGTTATTTTTGGATCGTACTTGCCTACTATGCCACTTCCCATCCCTTCCTTTTCAATCTTTCTTACCTCTCCATTTTACCTTTGTATTTTAGAAGCCACACACACCTGGACATAACCACTCCTTTCTTTTAGTACCCCAAAAACATTAACTGTGCTTCCTTAAAGCTTCTCTTTACTTTGGTTTTGCACTGAGTACATAGTTTATAAAATCTCCTATACTAAGCCATTAATTCTCTGAAAGCAAAAATAGCCTTCAACTAGCTGCTCCAGCAAACAGCAATAAAGATTTAGAGAACTAAATAGCCTGCCTCCACTAAGCAATGTTTTGAAATTCAATCTAATTAGAGTGAAATAAAAGCTCTCTAGTTATCACTTTTTCTGTTATAAACAAAATGTAAACATTAGATATCTTGAAGGTTATTGACAAAAGCATAACATTACTTTTAAAATGATCAAATATATTAATGAGAAAGAACACCTGTATGGCAGAAATGGCTAGCTACCCATCAATATTTTATGCTTCCCCTTCCAGAATGTAGAACTGATACTGAGAAAATGACTTCTAAGACATACATAACGTCCATGAAAATAGTTTTCCTCAATGAAATTTGAGAAGAATATTTATCACTTCCAATCTGGGGGTAGTAAGAAGTGGATTCTCCAGAGTCTCCTCTTGAAAATGCTGAAAGCAGAGTAATTCAAAGCCTGGGTAGCACATAGCAGAGCCTGGGCTTCTGATAGAACACTGCTATTGACTGGTACTTAAAGAAAACATAACACTTTTGTCATGCTAATCCCCAGAAAGTTAGAAGTTAAGGTGTCTACCACTTAACGTTAACTTAACTTACACAATTGGTCACTGTTTTTTTTAAGTTTTCCCTGAAAATGTTAATGGAAAATGTTAAAACAATAAAAATATAAAAATAGAAGATGTAAAGCTATGAATTTGTTTTTCATTTACAACAAGGTTCTCTCTATTCTTAGATTTTCCAGAAAAGAACAGTGATTAGATAAGTTTAAATTGCTGAGCTTCCCCACAGGCAAGTAGACAAGAAATGACTGTGTTATCTCCCATAACAATACATTGCCATTTTTGGCTAAGGCTCTTGAACAGTTGATATATTACAAATATTCCTAAATTATCTGATATATTCAACAACTATTATTAAACATTTTTTTTTTCCTGGAAAACCAAGCCCTATCAGTCTAAGGTGGCAAGCATTAGGCAAACACAAACACACACAAACCATAACTTTCATTTCATATTCAATATTTTCTGCAGAAAATAAAATCGAGTAAATGACTACTAATTTAATAATGTATACCTCATGTGTATCACAGGTATTATGAAGTATAAGAAGGTATTCCTCATCCACACCAAAATACCTAAGTTTCCATTTTCTCATCCACAAAACATAAACTAGATCAGCAGCTTAGCAGGGGCCTATAGACAGACTTCAGTGAGTATGTAAATACCCTAAAGTTACATGCAAATTTTAAATGTGCATATGTGGGTCTATAATTTTTTCAACAGATTTTCAAGGGCCCCTGTCCCAAAAAAGACTGGTAGACCAGAAAAATCTGAAGTAGCTTATTCTACATTTCAATGACTCTATGACTTTATCAAAGTCTGAAAACCCTGTGTGATTTTATCCAGTTCAGTGTTTGTGCAGTGCAGTAAATACATAAACGGCTATTATGAACCTTTATTAGATCAGGGGCTGGCCAAATGAGGCTGTGCCATCTGTTTTTTTTTATTATTATTTATTTATTTATTTATTGGCCGCACTGGGTCTTCATTGCTGCACGCAGGCTTTCTCTAGTTGTGGCAAGCCGGGGCTCCTCTTCCTTGTGGTACGCAGGCTTCTCATTGCAGTGGCTTCTCTTGCTGCAGAGCACGGGCTCTAGGCATGTGGGCTTTGGTAGTTGTGGCACCTGGGCTCAACAGTTGTGGCTCGAGGGCTCTAGAGCACAGGCTCAGTAGTTGTGGCACACGGGCTTAGCTGCTCTGCGGCATGTGGGATCTTCCCGACCCAGGGTTCAAATCCGTGTCCCCTGCATTGGCAGGCAGATTCAACAGGCAGATTCTTAACCACTGTGCCACCAGGGAAGCCCTGTGCCATCTGTTTTTATAAATAAACTTTTATTGGATCACAGTCACAAACATTAGTTTATTTACAGTTTATGGCTGATTTCACAGTACATCAGAAAAGTGGAAGAGCTGTAACAGAAAATACATGGCTTGCAAAGCCTAAAATATTTAATAACTGGCCCTTTACAGAAAATATTTGCTAACCTCCATGCTAGATGATGAAGATCAAGGACGTCTAGGGCACAACTTCAGACACAGTGGGCAACACAATTTTTAACTTATCTATACCCTAAATATTCCCACTAAACTCTGCGTGTGTTACATAAATATATTATACATGTATTCTGAGGAAAAGGGTAAGGACAAAAAAAGGGAAGAGACAATTATATGACAAAATCAAAAAAAAGGAACCTATGCACTAGAACACAAAATTTATCTGAGCTTCCTAGAAAATAAGTAGAGAAAAACTTTAATGAAAAAATACTTAATAACAAAAAACATATCAGTTAATTAAGAGGCCCTGAATAAGTTAAAGGACAATACCCTTAAAGCCATTTTAGAGAAAATGCAGAAGCAGCCCACAAAAGGCTGGCTTCTTACAATGACCTTCAACAAAGCCAAAGACTGCACACTTCAGAAAGCACAGGACTAAACTATCCAGGTAACTAGCTTAGAAGTGAGATTACTTCTAAGCTAGATAAAGTGCAGAGAATACTGAGGAAAGCATAAATGAAGAAAGAAATAAATGAAACATCCTTAGACTTTCTCTCTAAATAGGAACTGTCAACATCTTACTGAATATTCTAGGCCCACAATTCAAAACTATTATTAGCAGTAATTGAAGGTTCTGACCTATATATCATTAACTGAAAGAAAATGTATGTGATTCAAATCACTCAGATGCAAACTCTTTTGACCTCTCTCCCAGTAAGAAATATTACATCATAACCCAGCATAAGCACACATATATGCATAAGTCTTTTGAAACAGGATTAACCTTTACCACATGCCACACACTATGAGGTTTTCTATTCTATGCTATATATTTTTAAATGCTTGCCATGACCCCCTAAATTGCTTTCATAATGCACTCACGGTCAGGATGCATAATCTGAAAAAGACTTTCAGATAACAAGAACAGAAATTACCAAAAAAATATGAGATATCAACTTGTGTTTCTTTTCTATCAGAGGGGTGCCCATCCTTCAAGATTCAGAACAAACAACTATTGGCAACACCAAAACTTTTCTCAAGAAGCATCTCTCAATCTATGTAAATGTTTCAACTCTAAAATTATAACCACAGATGCTGGAAGAAATAACTTTGCTCTAGAAAATTTTGAGAACAGGAATTCATCTCTACCGTAGAGAACCTTAATATATTTTCCAGGCAGGATAACATTGCCAGAAATGAGTCCTCAAATAACCATATGAGTTAATCTTTAAATAAAATGATTTACCATTATCCAACTGGATTGTCAAATTACCCCTTTATTTTTCCTTTGGCAATATTAAGTTTAGCTGCTCTGCCTCCCAGTAATTGCCCAACAAGTTCAGTTACTTCCTAAAGTAATTCCTTTAACTGTGATTTATGTCAACATAAAAGAGGACACGAGTTCTCCTGTTAGGTAAGGCAGAAAAACACATGTTAATCCAAAAGCTACCTCAAGTAGTTCAGTAGAACACAGCTCTATTTTATGCCACTAAAAATAGGATGTTTTATGTTACATTTATTTTTATGTTTTATGCTCCTAAAAATAGGTCAGTTCTCCCAATCCTGAATAACAGTGTAAATTCCAATACGACTCTAAATAATCATTAAAAGTCTGGGACCTCCTTTAAGTACATGCAAGTTATCCCATAGAAGATTTTAATCTGTGAAATCAACAACTGACAGAAGCTTTACATTTTTCTCAAGTTCTTTCCTAAAAGAAAAAAAAAATGTAGTAAGACTCAACAGTTAAACCTAAAACTGATTATTCTTTGCCAGGATACTGATGGAGAGAGTTCTATACAATGAGCTGGCTTAGGAAGTTTTAAGGGAATATGTAGTGAGAAATTTGGAGGGGTAAAGGGGTTCCCCATTTAATAAATAAGAATAAGATACAGTTTAATTTACAGTTTAATTAAATTCACCAGGGATTTCTCCCAAGGAGTTAATTAAGAAAAAAATTTAGAAAGTTCCTTAACTATCACACTACTCTAAGTAGAATTAGAAACACTCAGAAGTAAAATAACTTCTTCTGCACCTTCTCCAGCTATAGGAATTAATCTATTCCAAAGCCAGAGGGAATACTGAGATCTGTTAGTTAAACTTCCTAAGGACAAAAAGCATCAGCATTAACATCACTATAACACTAGTTAAATATGTTCAATTCAAATGTAATTTAGAACCTACATTTAAAGGAGGAGGGCTATGAAATGATATCACCTAATGCCAACCTCTTACAAGTAAAGTAGATGGTGCCAGAAGACTGTCAAAAATTAACTAGGTTGAAACCAGCTTACAAACCTTTGGGGCAGAAAATAAGTGTATACCAACATCAGCTATACCTCAAAAAAAAGAAATAACTGATAAATAAAATCAAAAGAGAAGTGACTGATAACTACTACTAACTGTAAAAAGGCAGCAGTGCACTTTGGCCACAGAGGTGACATGTAACGATCATTGGGGTTTTTTTTCCTTCATTAAACATTTATCAAGGAATTGTTATTTGTAAGCCACTACTCTTCCAGATAAACAAAAACTTCAGGAACTGAAAGAAGAGATGGTCTTTCAGTTACAAAACTCTGTGATTCTGTTAGTGAATGTTACAGTTTCCAGAAACTGAGAACTATCCAGTGTCATTCCTTGTTTATCAAGAAGCAAGAGGAACAAAGAAACTAAAAGTAGGAGTCAGAGGCAAGTCTTTGCTTGGAGAGGATGTAAGAAAGAAACTTAACATTTTAAAGCAACTATATGCCATTAAAAAAATTTTTTTTACATTCCAGTTATCATCTTAAAAGGTAAAAAAAAAAAAGAAAAAGATTTGCGTCACCTAAGGTATTGATTTTGCATCAGATAAATTAGCCTGTTTTCAGAGTTCTCTGTGAGTGGAAACAGGATTAGGATCCACCTCAAGTACTGGAACTAATATAATTAAGGAAGAAAGTCCTGAGTCCCCACAAAGAGCTGACTTCCATCCCTCTTTTCTGTTTCTCTGATGACAACAAATACCTATAAGATTGTGAGTATAATGAAGAAATAAATATAGAAACATAAAAAAAAAGATAAAGAATGAAATACCTGCACTGACACTTTATTCTGCAAAATCGCCACAAAGAAATGTGTATAACTATTATATAGGGCTTCCCTGGTGGCGCAGTGGTTAAGAATTCGCCTGCCAATGCAGGGGACATATGTTTGAGCCCTGGTCCAGGAATATCCCACATGCCGCAGAGCAACTAAGCCCGCGCACTGCAACTACTGAGCTCATGAGCCACAACTACTGAGCCCACGAGCCACAACTACTGAGCCCACATGCCACAACTATTGAAGCCCATGCACCTAGCGACTGTGCTCCGCAACAAGAGAAGCCACCACAATGAGAAGCCCACACATTGCAACAAAGAGTAGCCCCCGCTCTACGCAATGAGAAAGCCCTTGCCCAGCAACAAAGACCCAAACCAGCCAATAAATAAATAAATAAATTTATTAAAAAAAAGAAAAACCATTATATAAACATTTCAAGCAATACACAGCTAACTTAAATTTCTGGGAACTTTTTATATAATGATAGGATTATTATTTAACTTAATGATGTAATGAGTGCTTATCTTACCCAGAATAATATGTCTCCTTTTTCTTTCTTTCTTTCTTTTTTTTTTTTTGGCACACGGGCTTAGTTGCTCCGAGGCATGTGGGATCTTCCTGGAGCAGGGATCAAACCTGTGTCCCCCACATTGGCAGGCGGATTCTCAACCACTGCGCCACCTAGGAAGCCCTATGTCTCCTTTTTAATATGAAACTCTGTTAAAAGTAGAAGATGTGCACTAATGTTCTGTGAAAATGCATTTGATTCCTGACCTTTAATCTAGGAAAAATTTAAGGGGAGGGGTCCTGATATATGATCACATGCAGAAGGACAAACAGCAGTAAAGTAAGAACAATGTATTAATTACTGGGATTTGTCCTTTAATCACCCTCAAGACATAATTAGAATCTATGAAAAAAGAGATGAAAGGAATTATATATATAATTGAAATGATGAAACTTTTAGTTTGGAGATTGGAAGCTGTCTGAAATGATCAGTGTTATTTTGTTGTTTAGATTAGTGATTCCTATACTTACAGATGAGTAAACTTTAAGATAAAAATATACTCTAGTAAAGGTAATGGCTTACCTTTTAACCTTAAAGGCATAAATAGAAAAAAAAAAGAAAAGAAAAGAAACTTAAGGAATAAACCTAGGGTAAAAAAGCATCAAAATTTGAATGAGTCCAGAGCCCTCACAAATGTCTTTCAATCTGTTCTGATGTCATGTAGAGAATATACACATACTTTAAATACTTTATGACACTAAAAAAATATGGAAAATATATATATTCTATAAAGGGCTACAATAATGATTAATAACAATCAAAATTTCGCTTTTATCAATCCCCCTGGCAGTTACCTGGTGGCAAATCAGGATCTGTAGGAGCAGCCTGCTGAATTCTTCGGGGTTTTACTGATGATTTTGTGTTCTCAGTAGTACTACGGTTGGTAGAATTAGAACCACAGCTTTCATGGTCATCCTATTTTTATTTTGAAGAAAGAAAAGTAAAGTATCAATCACCATTCAAGAATTTTAAAAAGTTTTGTTGAATATATGCAGGTTACTCAAATGCAAATAGACTCTTCTGGTTTTATTTTCTATTTATTCTACAAATCTATGTAACCAAAATTTTTCATAATTTGCATTCTTAATCAACATTTTAAAAATAAGTAGTAGCTTAGAATCATAAATTGTCCATTTCTTTAGTCAGTATCAAAATAAACCACTTGATAGTATCAAAAAAAATTCTTACATATGGCTTTAGCAAAAGAAGGCAATTCAATGGAAGCTTTTAACCATTTTTCCATTTGAAAATGCAAACTAAATGGACAGGGTCTTAATTTTCCCCTATTTGTTTATATGTTAAGACTCTCACTATTTTGTGAGTTAAATTAAGAATTCAAGCTGTCTTCTTAATCGCCTTTAATGATTAATCTTAATAATCCTTAGAATTCTTGGCATCCTATTTAACAATCTTCACAGAATTGAATATTATTCAGATTAGATATAAGGTTTAATTGGGTTTTGATATGGATAACATAAGAAATTTAAAAAATCATAAATATTTTTAAAATTTATACAATGCAAATGAGTACTCTTTTCCTGACTTGACTCAACATTTATATAATGTTTTTATGTGTTAATTGCTGGATTTACAAAGGCAAATAATACCTCAAAGATTCCAGAATCTATTCGAAACTTTTATAACCAGTCTACAAGAGTACTTTTTTGTTTGTTTTCAAGTAATAGGAACACAAAGAGTCATTCTATTTGGAAGAACTAGAGAGATCAGGCCATTAAAACTGTGTGTAGGAATGTTTTAGGTTAAGACTGGAGGCTAAATAGGGAAGAAACTAAAAATAGCACATACAAGGAATAATGATTAGTCAAAAAAAGCCACAGTATACAATGTTTTAGATGGGAGAACAATACCAGAAGCTAAAAGCATGGACTAGTTCAATAAAAATGAGGTCATGTGAAGAACTACAGAGAGGTTCTCCATCTTCATTCTAGTTGACACTCAAGATTTGGTAATTAGGAGGAGGGTGCCAATAACCAAAAAAAAAAGGAGATTTGGTAATTCCAGTACAGGGACAGGAGTGGGAAAAGTAAAAGAGTAGTTCAAAGGGTGAATAACAAGTTAAGATGGAAAAAATAAGCAAAGATTGCGCTTTCAAGAAAACAGGTATTACAAGGAGGAAATAGATGGGATAGTAATATGAGATAAAAGCATCTGACATCATCTTATTCCTGTTGGGGGGATAAAAAAGCATACTCTGCTTGAATGAGAGATGCATATGAGGAGGTAGAGATCAAACATCTCTCCAAGAGAAAGGGAAACTGATGGTGTACTGTGTACCATCAATTCAGTAATTAATAATAAAACTATTTCATAATGCTTAAAAGAATGGTGATTAAATTTAGTTTTTCTCTTTTATATATTTGAAGAGAAAATTTCAAGAACAAAAAGGATATCCATTAAATTTACCATTCTAATAGAGCACTAGAGGCAAATAAGAACAATGATAGGACCGCCTTCAGAACACAAAAATTCTTAATCACTACCACACTAAGAGGATTATACAATAATAAAAAATGACTCTTTTACAATATAGCATGGCTTCAGATGCTAGTGAAATATTAGCAAAAGAAAAAATTTCTGTTTGAAACTTCATTACAAGCAAAAAGTTAAAAACGTGCTGTAATAAACAATAAAGGAAATTTTTGCATGCATATAACGTTCATCTTAAGTTAATGCAAAACAAACTTCACAGCATTTTATTCCATGAAACAACTTCACTATTCAATCTTTATAATGACATCTTCTGTTATTTTGGGGGATGTTATAGTCTTTCAATACTAAAAGACTACTGCTGTGAATAAAACCTTACTGTAATTACTTATAGTTCAACTTAGATCCTTAAAAATGTCTGTAGTCATACACTTCTGCACAATGTTAACATTAAAAGCACACTATTAATTTTTGAAACATATGGTTGTCTCAAAAGCCCAGAAGTAAAATATATTCATTAAAGAGATGTGAAAAAGTTCCAAGTGAACTGCCAAAACTAGCATAATTATGAAAATATTTAACACTGAAACCATCTGAAATCACATACTGTATATAGATTACAGTGATGTCATAATAAACATTCCAGCCAAAATGCACTAAAACTACTGCAGTCCAATAAATCTGGCATACACGAGATGACAAACATTTTGAAGCAAAAGAAAGAACAAGCTATTTTATTTTATTTTTAAAAAGTTATTAGCAGCAAAAAAGGGTAAAGTGCACAGACTAAATATGAGTTTTCAAATAGTTTTAAAAAAACTGAATAAAGCTTCCCTACAGACTACACATTTTTATCATTTAAAGGAAAAACAAACTTCATTTGCTTAAACAAAAATTTTAATAAACTTGAAATTTTAGTATGCCTTAAAAATGGGCATTAATCATGGTCCCCATAGGAACATACACTATGAAACAAACATTACTAAAGGTGTAAACACTTCTTTCTTAATTATGGTTAGGAAATTATGGTTGCATACATATTATATTTAGAAAATAATCCTTTTGATAATTTCAACTTGTTTTCATTTCAATTACATTTTAAGTGCATCAATTATAAGTGAGCTTCCATTCAAATCCTGCCCCCACTAAATTAACTTAATAAAGCAAAACAACGATTATAATATTTACTATTAAAACTGGAGTTACTTCCATCATTAGTCTGAGTTCATCATCTGCTTTTAACCAGTATGCATCAGTTTGGACTATTACATATTTTAATTCATTGAAAGCCTCTAATTTCTAATAAAAGAAACTCTGTTCTCAAAAATACTAGCTAAAATGTTCTGAGATAATTTTTAACCCCAAACATATTACAGTTATATCTTTCTTATTTAGGTTGCAATTTTTCCGAAATGTCTGGTAAGTATATTTCATGGCAAAAGAATGTTGTCTCTTAGGGACCACATAGCTATTTCTGAAAATACTGCCCTTTGCTCCTCATGAAACAAGCAAGAATGTCATTTCCTTACAAAAGTTACTAACAGAGGGAAAATGTGGCAAACACTGTATGTAAACAGATCCATTACTTTCACACTGATAGATCACGGGATCATGCTGCGTACTTTTCACCTTAGCCCTCACAGGGGTAGTCAATTAAAACTGGAAAACCATCAACTCCCAGATTCACAACAGTATGAATAAGACTGAGGACAAAACTTAAAACAGGTGACTGAATCATTCTAAGTCCTTATTTTTTTTTTTTAAGTCCTTGTTTAAAAACAAAAGTTATACGTAAGAAAGAGCTGAAGGAGGAGAAACCAAAAGACAGAACTAAGCAGCGGTGTGCCTTATGCTCTTCAGTCTTGCAGCACCAAACTTGGCAAACAGAGAAGGACTAAGGCTCACCTGGCAACTATGGTCACCAAAAGTTCCTGAACAGAGTGTGAGGGCCTTGGAAATGAACTGCTACAAAGCCCTTAGGGACATTTACCTTTATCCGCTCTAGAAGCAAGTACAATGGCAATAGTCAGACGAAATAAAGAATCTCTTAACGGTGACCCTGTACTTCAGAGAGTCAGAGAGCCAAGTCAAGTCAGCAACGCAGAGGTACACTTGGAGAACATGAGAGCAAGCCAGAAAAAAACAAAACACTACCTTTTGTAGTAAAAATGGGAATCTCTGGAACCCCACTACCCTGACAGCATTATTAATAAACTCAATTTTAGCCATTAAAAAAATGCCAAACCACTCCAGTAAAGGAGGAGTGTGTGCCCCCAACCTTTTTACACATCAGTTTAAGCCCACAGAGGAGGCTGCTTCCATCTTCTCTCCAATCAAAGGTGGGGATAAGGGGCTATGACAGGCTGGGGAAGAAGAAAAAAGAGCTGACGCTCCCTTGCATTCTTTTACTTGAACGTCCCAAAAGCAGGAATGGCTAACCTGACAGGCCAAAGCTGAGCATACACTAAGATGCAGTAGGCTACATTTTAATAATGAAAGATCACTGTACTAACTGTAAACACCTATGTGATGAAGCCACTCTTCTATCTCTGAGATCCATGTTACTCAGTAACAGGACCAGAGCCATGTTCCCCAGATGATGCAATCACTAACCATCTCTCCTCTGCCTTCTTTTCACACGCATAGCCACCTAACCCAGGATACTGCCCTGGCCGGCGAACAATCAAATTATGCCAGTTAACAGCACCATATGTTAAGAAAAATTTGTTCTTTATTATTGCCTATGACACCCCTTTCCTTTGTATCAGTAGGTATGTATCATATTGCCAATCTCTCCTCCCCTCTTTTTAAACCACTGAATTGAAGTGGTTAGACCCACTCTTAGATTTGTAAGGTGAAACAGGAAATTAAGGGAGGAGACAAAAAGTATACACAGAGGCATTCCGGCCTAAACCACATTCTATCATCTAATATTTACCAAAATTCACTGTGGGTGATTGGGAGTGTGAATTGAATAATAAAACTGTACTTTGTTTTCTTATATGTATAACTTCCCTCAACGAGGAACACCTGATTTAAAAAAAAAAAGAAAAGAAAAGAAAAGGGAAAAAAAGGATGTGTTAGGCATTTTAAGAGAAAATAGGTAGTACAAATAAATGGTACCCTTATTCCGGTAGCTTTACTTTACCTACTTGAGGAACAATATTTATATGCATAAAAAGATTAAAAGCAATTGAAGTTAGTCAGCTGTTACATATGTCACACACACACACACACAAACAGTGAAACTTGTTGAGCATTTATATGTGCCAGACCTCAAGTATTTTAAGGATGAAGAAATTAGGGCTTAAAAGGTTCAAAGGTGAGAAAGATACAATGTAAAAGAGCCCGGATGAATGCCCAGATATGTCTGATAGAAAAGCCCCTCCCATTACTACTGACCAAAGACCGGAAAGCAGAGAGAAAGGGAAAAAAGAAGAATGGCAGGGAGGGAGGAAAAGAGACACACAGAAAAAAATTTTTTATTTATGACCCTTCCAATGGGTCATGTACTACCGACGTTACATTCACATCTCTCAATTCTCTAAGCAACCCTATGATGTAGACACTATTCCCCATAAAATAAGATCCTCACTTAAAGATGAGGACACTAAGGCATAAAGAGATTAAGTGGTTCAAATTCACACTGCTACTAAATGGCACAATCCTAACTACACTGTTCTATTGCCTCTGGATGAGAAAAGGCCAACTAAACACACAGTACTAAGTGCCATGTATTCTGAGAAGGGAGAGATCATAGTGAGCTAGGATAGTCAGGAAAACATCACAAAGGACATGAGGTTTGAAAAGGCTGGGCCCTGAAGGAGAAAAAGGGGAAGGTTGAACCAAAAAAAAGGCAGGAAAGAAGAAAGCACATGTCTCATTGAAAAGAGAATAAGTAGTCCAATTTAGGTAAAATAGAGAACAACATTAGGCTGTAAAAAGAAGCTACAGCAAATAGTCTCTAACATGAGTATCAATCCAAGAAATTTAAGCTTTATTTTACATACTGACAAGCCAATGAAACTTATGAGTAGGAGATTAACATGATCAATTACCCCACTGAGGAGTAAGAATCTTCTGGTAATGTGTGACAAAAAACAAAAGAAGAGATATTACCAATTAATAGGTTATTATAAAAGTTTAGAAATTAAATAATGCAGGAAGTAGCAATAAGAATTTTTTTAAATGCTCGCACCTCAAACTCAATGTTAAAACAAAACTCAAACCCTGCAACAGACTCTGTTCCTTTCCTCTAAACCCCGTTCCTGAAAGAAAAAAAAAAAAATGTCCTTTACATCCTAATTCAGTCAATGTAGCTACCATTTTCACAGTCTCCTAACACTCTTTATATCTGCTCTAATTTTGCAAAATGATGCTATAATGAGCTTTTAAAATTTTAGGGTAGAAAGAGAGATGCTTGACCATGAATTGTACAGGACAGACTCTAAGCTCCAGACTACCCAAAAATAACCAATTGATTTCTTAATCTAATTTTTAAAGTAAAATAGCAGATTCAATTTTATATATGTGGCATCTCCAGTGAAGGCACTTCACACCAATATATATGTCTACAAGGGAACTGAACATGTACTAATACAGATCAAAACAGTAATCAGATAAAGATTTGAGACTCATCCAAATACAAGTGATATTTGAAGTTACTAGATTTCTAGTAAAAAGGAAAGGTAAGGATTTATGCTTCTGAAAGTATGGAAGACTAGATAACAGGAAACACTGGAGGTGGGGGTGATGCTAACAATAAAATAAAAAAGAAGAAAATTTTAGACTGGCTCAAGGTGTAAAAACTGGCAAAGGCAGGTGAGGATAAAGAGGACCGAAACTGGTTCATGTAAAGCAGGAGACCATCACCAGGCTCAACACCTGAAACAGTAATGTAGTGAAACTCCCAACTCTTCAAGGAGGCTGAAAAGAGGTACTGCCAGCTACTGCCTAGAACTTCTCATGAAGCTGCACAGCAAGGGAGTCGGATGGATACAAACCTTGCAAATAAGAATTGAGACAAGTAACTCTACATCACCCCGTATCAACACTGCAGGAGCCCTGAACTGCCAAGATAAAAAAATAAGAACTGGTTCTAGACTAGAGACCAGAGGAAGTAACTGCAAAACAACCAGACTAGAAGAGCGAGGGGGAGAAAAAAAGGAAAGAAAGAAAAGAAGAAGAGGGGTTGAGAAAGAAAAGATGGTGAAATAAAGACATAGTGACCCTCCTGTTCAAAATTATCTTACAAACCACTATGCTTTGTCAACTAAGCTAAAGAAATCAATGAAATTCAGTCACAATTAATCTTCTAGAACACGCTGAAGATTTTTAAATAAATGTATAAAGATCCTCACAGAGAGATATGAATAAATCAAATACCAAAATACACACGCACACACCTCATAAAGACAGTGGGGAGACTGCCTCTCCTTCAGCATGATTTATTACAGAATTATACAAATTTAAATATCAACAACAAAAAAAAAAAAAATAAGAAAAGGAAGAGAGTCCAGAAGATAGATATGAATACTTGGAATACAACAGAGGTGGCGTTATAAATCAATGGAAAAGAGAGACCATTCAAATAGTATAGGGAGAACTCGTTAGCCATATTCCCACCTCACACTACACATGAAAACACAAATACACATACATGTGCACACACATATACATACATATATTCTAATAATTTAACTTCTAATCACTCATTATTAACTTTTTTTTTTTCAGGAAGACTCCATTTATTTAAGTGCTCAAATTATTTGGTTATTACTTAAATTATCTGATAATTTAACACTAATAAAGATCAACCTTTTAAATCATAATTTTTAACATGAAGATAATATAAACTATACTGTCCACATTGACAATGTCAACTCCTTCCTTAATATATGTCTGTGGGCTCTCTTATTAGTAACCACCAACATACAAATTCCTATCATAATAATCAGTCTAGAAAAGGTGATTTTTTTTATTTTATGCTTTTCATTTTAATAAAATTAAATGTCAATTTTAAAATGATCATATACTTTGAAACAGGATATGCAAACTTCTTCTGTAAAAAGCCATATAATATTTTAAGCTTCAAAGCCATACAGACTCTGACCCAGCCACTCAATTCTGCCACTGCCCACTGAAACATGAAAACAGCCATAGACAGGGATTGCAATGAATCTGTAAATTGCCTTGGGTAGTATGGTCATTTTAACAATATTAATTCTTCAAAACCATGAGGACAGTATATCTTTCCATATGTGTCATCTTTAATTTCTTTCATTAATGCCTTATAACTTTCAGAGTATAACTCTTTTACCTCCTTGGTTAATTTATTCCTAGGTATTTTATTCCTTTTGATGCTACTGTAAATGGGTTTGTTTTCTTCGTTTCTATGATAGTTCATTATTAGTCTACAGAAACAAAACATGCTTTTGTATATTAATTTTGTATCCTGGAACTTTACTGAATTCATTTATTAGTTCTAATAACTGTTTGGTGGAGTCTTTAGAATTCTTTACAATATCATGTGACCTGCACAACAGTGACAGGTTTATTTCTTTCTTTCCAATTTGGATTCCTTTTATTTTGTTTTCTTGTCTGATTGCTGTGGCTAGAACTTCCAATACTACACTGAATGAAAGCGGTGAGAGTGACATCTTTGTCTTGCTCCTTATCTTAGAGGAAATGCTTTCACCATTTAGTATGTTGTTGGCTGTGGGTATGGTGTATATGGCCTTTACTGTGTTGAGGTATGCTCCCTCTATACCCATTTTGTTGAGAGCTTTTATCATTAATGAATGTTGAATTTTGTCAAAAGTTTTTTCTGCATCTGCTGAGATGATCATATGGTCTTTATTCTTCAATTTGTTAATTTGATGTATCACACTGATGGACTTGTGGATATCAAACCATCCTTGCAACCCTGCAATAAATTCAACTTGTTCATGGTGTATGATTCTCTTAATGTATTGTTGAATTTGGTTGGCTAATATTTTGTTGAGGATTTTGCATCAATGTTCATTAATGATACAGCAACAAAATTTTTTTTGTGTGCGGTGTCTTTCAATGCAATCCCTATCAAAATACCAATGGCATTTTTCACAGAACTAGAACAAATAATTCTAAAATTTGTATGGAAATACAAAAAACCTCTAACAGCCAAAACAATCTTGAGAAAGAAGAACAAAGACAGAGGTCACACTCCCTGGTTTCAAATTATACTACAAAGCTTCAGTAATCAAAACAGTATGGTGCTGGCACAAAAAAACAGACACACAGATCAATGGAACACATTAGACAGCACAAAAATAAACCCATGCTTATGTGGTCAATTAATCTATGACACAGGAGAAAAGAATATAAAATGGGAAAAACAGCCTCTTCAATAAATAGTATTGGGAAAACTGGACACCTACATGCAAAAGAATCAAACTGGCCTGCTTCCTCACACCAGATTTATAAAAAAATAAAGTCAAAATGAATTAAAGACTTAAATGTAAGATCTGAAACTATAAAACTCCTAGAAGAAAACACAGGCAACACATTCTTTGACATAGGTCCTGGCAATATTTTTTTCAATCTGTCTCCTCAGGAAAGAGAAACGAAAGCAAAACAACAAACTGGATGACATCAAACTAAAAAGCTTTTGCACAGCAAAGGAAACCATCAACAAAATGAAAAGGCAGTCTACTGAATCGGAGAAGATATTTGCAAAAGATATATCCAATAAAGGGTTAATATCCAAAATATATAAAGAACTCACACAACTCAACATCAAAAAAACAACCAACCAGGTTAAAAAATAGTCAAAGGACCTGAACAGACATTTTTCCAAAGACATACAGATGACCAACAGACACATGAAAAGATTCTCAACATCACTAATCATCAGGGAAATGCAAATCAAAACTGCAACAAGAATACCTCACACCTGTCATAACTATCATCAAAAAGACAACAAATAAGTGTTGCTGAGGATGTGGAGAGAAGGGAGTCCTTGTGCATTGTTGATGGGACTGTAAATTGGTGCAGTCACAATGGAAAACAGTATGGAGGTTCCTCAAAAAATTAAAAATAAAACTACCATATAATCTAGCAATTTCAATACTGGGTATTTGCCTGAAGGAAACAAAAACACTAATTTAAAAAAATTTTGCACCCCAATACTCACTGCAGCATTATTTACAATAGCCAAGATATGGAAGCAACCTAAGTGTCTACTGATAGATGAATGGATAAAGATGATGTGGTATACACACACGCGCACACACGCATGCACACAACGCATAGTACTCAGCCAAATAAGTCAGACAAAAAAAAAACAAATACCATATGATCTCACTTCTATGTGGAATCTAAACAACAAAACAAAACAAAACAAAACAAGACTCATAAATACTGAGAACAAATGGGTAGTTGTCAAAGGGGAAGGTGAGGGGTCGGACAAAATAGGTGAAGGGGATTAAGAGGTACAAACCCCCATTATAAAATAAATAACCCATGGGGGTGTAATATACAACATAAAGAATATGGTCAACGGTTCTGTAGTAACTTTGTATGGGGAAAGATCATTACTAAACTTATACTGATGATCATTTCGTAATGTATACAATTGTCAAATCACTGTGTAGTACACCTAAAACTAACAAAGTATATCAACTATACTGCAATAAAAAATAAATAAAATAAAATAAAACAGTCATAGACAATACTTAGCTGTATTTCAGTAGTTACAAAAACAGGCAGTAGGCCCATGAACCATTGCTTGATGACTCCTGCTTTAAAACATTTGTCTTAATAAAAACGTACAAGATAAACAATTATTCAACCTGAAATTGCTTTGGAACCCAGTGTTTTCATTATATAAGGCAAAAAAAATCAGGCCACAAACACATCTAAATTACGAAGAAATCTTATAAAATAGCCTGGGGGAAAAACATAAAATGTTTACTTGGCTATAGTACTGCCGAGAAGATGAGACATTTCTACTGTTATCCCTTTAACTAATTTCTAATGAAACAATAAAGGTTTAATAAGAAAAAGGAAAGCAATTTTCAGTAAGAAAATAGGCTGAAGAAGATTCTAAAGACCCAAGAAAAAGAAAACTATAATAGTCCTGAAAAAAAAAAAAAAATTAAAACAGCAAATTCTAAACATATGCAAAAGTAAAAGTTGAAATTTGGCCAACATGATACAGAAAATAAGATTTAAAACTAACTTGGGGAGGGACTTCCCTGGTGGTGCGGTGGTTAAGAATCCACCTGCCAATCCAGGGGACACGGATTCAATCCCTGGACCAGGAAGATCCCACATGCAACGGAGCAACTAAACCTGTGCGTCACAACCATTGAGCCTGCGCTCTAGAACCTACGAGCCACAAATACTGAGCCCACGTGCCGCAACTACTGAAGCCCTCGCACCCAGAGCCCATGCTCCGCAACAAGAGAAGCCACCACAATGAGAAGCCCCCCCACTCGCCACAACTAGAAAAAGCCCATACGCAGCAACAAAAACCCAATGCAACCAATAAATCAATAAATAAATAAATTTAAAACTAACTTGGGGAAAAAGATATATAAGTGTGGGGAAAAAAAACTGGAAACATCTTCTAATCATATATAATTCAAAACAAAGAGAAACCCAGGGAGCATTCAATACATAAGAAAAGAATACATTGCAAGATAAATTTTCAATAAAACAAAGTAGAATTTTCTCAATAGTACCATGAATACGTCTCAATAATACTAATGAAGCCAAATAAGACTTTAAATAATTGAAGTAAAGGTTAAGAGTTAAATTATACACTATAACAATAGATTATAATGATCATTTCACTCTTGCTATGAAGGGGACTTCAACTCTAGAGCTATTGTATGAGTGTGCTGCTTAACAAAAAAAAAAAAAAGGAAAAAACCTCAAGAGCCATAATGTTTACTATATCTGTTTAAATAAGAAACATTTGTTTATTTTGTAGTTGAAATCCCCTAACATCTATTCTATACTTGAGGGTCCATCCATACTCACACAGATACTTTAAATAATGGTTAAGAAAAGATCTAAATACTTTAGCTGTTATAAAACAATATATTCTTATCTATTAAGAAATTAAAATTTATATACAAAAACATGTTTTTTAGAGAACATACTTTTTAAGAGTTTAAAGTCTGTCTCATTCAAAAATAAGAAAAGAATAATAATATTTTGTTTCTTAAAGGTATATCCAATCTGTTATTGGCTTTTGTTTGATGCATGGGAAAATCCTCTGTTAATGTTAACTACTTAACAGGACCCTAAATAACATTTTCTCCCTTTTTTCTTGGCATTGCACTTGCACTGTAAATATTAGAAACATTTTACTTACAGTCAACAATGATAATTCCCATCTTCCCTATAAAACAAATGCAATTCAGAAGAAATAGTGGTTCTACTAAATAAATAACTGAAGTTGAGAATGAGCTCTAACTTGCAGGAAAGTTTATATTTAGACAAGTTGAAGCAAACATCAGTAAAACATGCCTGAGCTAAACAGTGGAACAATGCTGGAGATGTGAGCCTAGGCTTCAGGAAGAGTTCAACAACTAAGGAGTGCTGATCATCCTCAGTATCTCTGTGTATGCAGACGTACAAAATAACCATCAACACCAAACAAGATTCATTCCTTAAAATTATTCCATTTTTGGATAATGTGGGAAAATTTAATTCTTCACCAATAAGATGGCAAATCTGAATATTATAGTATTTATAATCATCTCAAACTAGAAAACCAAAAATTAAGATTTACTAGGACTACTAATAGATGACTACAAAACTTTGAAAGAATAGCTCAATTAAACTGGTGAGGGAAGAAGCCACATTACAGTGAGTTAATGAATAAGTGGATGTTGAATAACTTGAGACAGGAAAAGATTCTATTAGGTCTAGACATGAAAAAAAAAAAAAAAAAAAGGGCCTGAAAATAATAAAGTAGAATGAAGGTGGTAAAGGGTCAAAAAGAGCATCTGCTATATTCAGGATACTCCGCACAGCACAAAGCAGGAGATAAAAGTTGTTAACAGTTGGAAAAGAATCCTTGACTTCAGAATATTTATTATTTATAAAGGAATATTTTTAAAAGCAAACAAATACGCCTTAAGCTGTAAAATAATACTGTAACTAATTATTACTGGCACAAAGAATGCAAGAGCTTTATATTTACTGTTCATAATCACCACAAATATCCTATAAGATATCAGTTTCTCTTTAACAAATGAGAAAAAGTTTAAATTTTTTTTGACAAATAATATTAGAGAGTTTGTTAACAAAGTGTTTAAAGAGTTTATAAAAGGAAGCAATTACTTTAAGCTATTTATATTGCTCTAACATCTTTTTATCTGCTAACTGTTGGCCATCTTTCTCTCATTCCAGCTCTTGCTACTACTCTCTTTTGAAAACAAAGTAGACACAGCTGCTGTTAAAAAAGCCCAACCATAAGCAGATAAGCAGAAATAACCCCAAACGGTAAACCTAGAAATCAGAATTGTTAAGCAAAGAAAGAAGCAAAGACTTTTTCAAACAAACAAAAGCTGAAAGAATTTGTAGCAATATGAAATTCACCACAAAAATTACTTTTAAAAGTTCTTTAAGCCGAAGTAAAATGCCGCTGGATTAAAAACTGTGATGTACATAAAGGAATGAAGAGTGCCAGAAATAACTATGTGGGTAAATACAACAGGCACTTTTTGGTTTTTAATTTCTTAAAAAGTAATTAATTGTTCAAAGCAATCATAACTATGATGCTGATAAAGACAATGATGATGACGAAGATGTAGTCCTGGGGTCTGTAACACATACGTAAGAGTTATAGCAGCATTAGCACAAATAATGACGGGATAAAGCAAATCACACTGCTGTAAGTATACTAAAGAACAGTACGTACATTATCCACTAAGTGGTATGTTATTATTCGAAAGTAGCCAATGATGAATTAAGCATGCACATTATCAACCCTACAACAACCACTAATAAGAAAATGAAGAGGTATAGCGGAAAAGCCAATAATAAAGATAAAATGAAATGCTAAAATATACTCCACTAATCCAAAAAAAATGCACGAAAAAAGAAAAAAGGAAGAAAAATTAGATGGGACAAATAGTAAACAAAAAGACATTAGACTTACACCAAAACATACTGAAAATTACATAAAATACAAATAATTATAATCTGACTATATAAAACTAAGATCAGAGATTTCCCTGGTAGTGCAATGTTTAAGAATCTGCCTGCCAATGCAGGGGACACAGGTTCAACCCCTGGTCCAGGAAGATCCACATGCCGCAGAGCAACTAAGCCCATGCACCGCAACTACTGAGCCAGAGCTCTAGAGCCCGCGAGCCACAACTGCTGAGCCCAAGCACCGCAACTACAGAAGCCCTCGAACTCTAAGGCCCGAATGCTGCAACTAGTGAAGCCCGTGTGCCTAGAGCCCGGGCTCTGCAACAAGAGAAGCCACAAAATGAGAAGCCAACGCACCACAAAACGACGAGTAGCCCTAGTTCACCACAGCTAGAGAAAGCCCAGTCGCTGCCACAAAGGGGCCCCCCCAAAAAAAAAGAAAAAAGAAAACTAAGATCAGATATAGACTCAGTACAGTTTCAAAAGATAAGATACCCCAAGTTTCAGAAAGAAAATCAAGGCAAAAATGAACCAATTCAAGAAAAAAGAAAATTAGCTGCATTTATTCATCAAAAGTTAGAGAATCGTTGCATTTTACGGATTAAAAGGGAAGCTACAGAGCTTGTAACCACAGAATAAACAGTCTGTGTTCTTCATTATCTTTAAGGCCAGATAACACACTGGGGTGGCTTAATGCTAATGGGGAAAAACAATTCGCAACCACCGGTAAGTTGCAAAGTATCAAAACAGCTTTCTTTTTTTCCCCTCAGCATTCAGACATACAAATTATAGTGTCCACAGCTTTGAACACTATAATTAAGGTTTCACTGGCACTTCTATTACAGTCCCATATTTTCATTCATTCATAACATTCTTAGAAAGTCCTTCATGAAACTAAAAGTCTTCCTTTCTTATCTCAATCCCAATTTTTCTTCCTTCTAAAACAGAAGAGCTCTGAGAGAATAAAAACATCTCTTCTAGATGAAAAAAGAAAATAAAAGTCTTCCCAAGGATAAAAGAAATACAACAGAACCCCCCAAAAACATTCAAAATGGCAAACAAGAATTAAAACTTCCTTAATGTTTAAAAAAAATTATTAAACCAAAAATTCACCTTACGCCAAGTTAGGTTTCCACGTGGGACAATTTTTTTTTAAGAACTAGATCTTTATAACACATAGCTATTTTCCCAAACAGCTAACTAATAAAATTTCTCTTTCTACTACTTCTGATTAGGAGGCTTTAGACACAGGAAGATGTTCAAGAAACCATGATTTCTTCTGTTCCTGAATTTTTAAGGCACAGAATACAGTTTGAAACACATTTATCTTCATCTTCATTCATCTACAAGTTATTTGTGGATGTTCCTAGTTTTTGGTTTTTTATTTCCTTTTCAATAATGTTTTTAAATTACTCAAGTTATTTCAGCTCAAAAACAAACCTAAATCTAAAACAAAGCATTTTACCATCTGGTGGTTCTAAGACTACAGACAATATTTCCATGCTAAAATTAAAATCATAAGCTACTCATGATATAGCATTTTTTCCTTAAAACATTCAGGAGGAGAGAAAGGTTTTGTCCTCCCGTTAACCACTATATCCTCATATTTAGTGTACTACTATGGCACTCAAAAACAATTTGCTGAATGAACTTTTCAATGTTTCCTTCAAATAAAGGAAAATATACTAAAATGATAATTTTGTATGTGACTTACCCACAATGAATAATATCTTCTTCATATATTAATCTTCGGTGAGATTTAATTACTAATTATGTTAATATATGATGAGCTTTACAGACAAATCTTTAACCTCTAAAAACAACCTAAGTTAACAACACAACAATCCATCCCATTCATCCTAAACCAAAATTTCAGAAGTCATGCTAGAACTTCCTCTCTACATTTTCCTCCAGAATCTGTCCCCAGCTCTAGTACACCCACAGCCAATGACTTAGTTTCATCTAGGCCCCATCACCTTTTTTCCTAGAATATGGCGAAGTGAACTTAACTAATTATCTGAAATCACCTCCTCCAATCTATTCCTCAACTTTAAAAAGCCTGTCAACTTCCTAAATCAGAAATTCAATCAAGTTGCTTACTAGCTTAAAATAATTCAATGGCTTCCTACTTTCAACTCTAGACCACGGTCCCCAATTTTTTTGATTTCAGGACATTTCACTTTTAAAAATTACTGAGAGTGCCAATGACCTTTTGTATATGTGGGTTACATCTACCCACACTTACTATAGGAGAAATAAAAAAGGAGAAAAAAGTTTAAATATATGCTTTTAAAAAATAAGAAATCCGTCATGTTAACAGAATTATAAACAAATTATAAAATTTAAAGTTTTGTGTTTTATGGAAAAAATAGCTATGTTTTCCAAAACAAAAAGAAAACTGGTAAAAAGAATGAAATTATTTTACATTTTTAAAAAATCTGACCTACGGACTTTCCCTGGTGACACAGTGGTTAAGAATCTGCCTGCCAATGCAGAGGACACCAGTTTGAGCCCTGATCCAGGAAGATCCCAAATGCCACAGAGCAACTAAGCCCGTGCACCACAACTAGGGAGCCTGCACTCTAGAGGCCGCACGCAACTACTGAAGCCCGCACTCCTAGAGCCTGTGCTCTGCAACAAGAGAAGCCACTGTAATGACAAGCCCACTGCACCACAATGCAGAGCAGCCCCCTCTCCCCACAACTAGAGAAAGCCCATGCACAGCAAGAGACACAACATAGCCAATAAATTAATTAAAAATAAATAAATGCATATAACATTAACAAAAATCTTAGTTTTTTATCTCAAGTTTTGAATGCTATTTTAAAGTTTTCATTTAAGTTCAAAAGATTTTTCTAAAGTTTTTGTTTTTCTAATGAATACCAAGTATTACTTCTATAAACAGCCTTGCAAATGGTTACATTTATCAGGTCAAAAGATTTTGCAACCATCAACAAATGAATGGGTAAAGAAGATGTGGCATATATATACAATGGAATATTACTCAGCTATAAAAAGGAATGAGATGGAGCCATATGTAATGAGGTGGATAGACCTAGAGCCTGTCATACAGAGTGAAGTAAGTCAGAAAGAGAAAGACAAATATTGTATGCTAACTCATATATACGGAATCTAAAAATGGTAATGATGAACTCAGTGACAAGACAAGAACAAGGACGCAGATGCAGAGAATGGACTAGAGAACTCGAGGTTTGGGGGGGCGGGGGGTGAAGGGGAAGCTGAGACGAAGTGAGAGAGTAGCATAGACATATATACTACCAACTGTAAAACAGATGGCCAGTGGGAAGTTGCTGTATAACAAAGGGAGATCAACTCGAGGATGGATGATGCCTTAGAGGACTGGGACGGGGAGGGTGGGGGGGAGTCGAGGGAGGGAGGGAATACGGGGATATGTGTATAAAAACAGATCATTGAACTTGGTGTACCCCAAAAAAGTATAATAAATAAATAAATACAATGGAAAAAAAAAAAAAAGATTTTGCAAGTTTACTTTCTAGGTGGCACAAAGACCAGAATAAATAAGCACTCTAAAAATAAATTTGCTACTCTCTTTAGATTGAGGAAGCTTTTTGCAAGACTTATTATTAACACAAAGACCAGAGAAAGCATACACAATCAAAGAATAAAAGAACTATGTAGCAAGTCGCCCAATTTTACAAATGAGGCCCACAGAGGATAAACAAGAATATGCAAAAGGAGATGAGCACATAGTTAAATGTAACTTACTGATAAGGTTGTTTTTGTTTTGTTTTGTTTTTTATAAAATTGTCTGTTTATTTTTTTAATAAATTAATTTATTTATTTACTGGCTGCGTTGGTTCTTCACTGCTGCGAGTGAGCTTTCTCTAGCTGTGGAGAGCGGAGGCTACTCTTTCTTGTGGTGTGTGGGCTTCTCATTGTGGTGGCTTCTCTTGTTCCCGAGCACAGGCATCATTAGTTGTGGCACATGGCTCAAAAGTTGTGGCTCATGGGCTCTAGAGCCCAGGCTCAGCAGTTGTGGGGCTTAGTTCCTCTGTGGCATGTGGGATCTTCCCGGAGCAGGGATCGAACCCATGTCCCCTGCACTGGCAGGTGGATTCATAACCACTTCGCCACCAGGGAAGCCCACTGGTAAGGTTTTCATTCTTGAGTTGAGTGCTGGGTCCACAAGTATTTATTAGACTAGACTAGAGTGAACAAAACTAGCTAAATAAACAAGTCAGGCCTGGACCATTAGTGATGACTGTCATGAATCAAATTCTGTGTCTCGAGTCCAAAAAAGAAAAACAACAACAACAACAAAACAGTTCAAATCTGCAAGATCGAAAGATGTCTCTCAGAGTAAGCAGCAAATAGTTAATATTTTCTAAATGAAATACCAATATATTAAACTACTTCAGAGTGAACATCAAGGTGACTTTATGTTACCTAACACAACAACTTGGTCACCTTCACATCAAAAAAGTCTCCATAATTAAAAATGATCACAAAGACACGTTAAGGCAGTATATTACAACTATTATCACAAGAGTCACAATTATTATAAATCTCTCTTTCTCAGTACCTTTTGCGGAGATTATATAAATATCTTGCAATGCTTTACAGTGTATTGACAAGTTACAAAAAAAAGTCAACAAATGTTAGAATTTAATTGAACTTCACAAACTACATGCCTTCTTTGCAAGAAATTTAGCAATACTGTTTTTTTATAATGTTTTCTTAATAAACCTCAGATTTCTAACTTTTAAGTTTTATTTTATTAAATTATCATACATTAATAGTATTATTTTTAACATATTCATATCTATAACTCTAAAAGGCCCCTACATTTAACCTACCATCCCACACTAATTTTATTTAGAAAATAAGTCTTTTCATTATGCGTCTATAATAATTTGAAATAATATAAATCAAATATGGGTTTACTCAATTTTACTAGTACAGATATAGTTTTTTAACTTATTTCCTATTATACTAATCAAAGCTTAAAATAGGAAAATAAACTATTTTAAAATATGTTCCATCTATAATGTTTTTACTAAAAAATTAATTCCAATCACTAGCATAAACTCAAGTACAACTCTCCAGGGGTGTACAATGGTGAATAATTTGTCCAAATGTCAACTGCAATTTTCAAAAATTCCTTCTACCTCAAAATTTTAAACATCTGTAAAAAATACTTGTTTTGAGAGTGGTTTACACTCATGACACTTGACCTTATGCTGTACACACCACAAAATTCAAGTCTCAAATACCATACAAGCAGGAAATCTGATCATTCCTGCAGTAGCCATCTGCATGGTCCAATATCAGATATTAGTCCTAGGTTACACTAACTCATGTGTTAGAAATCTTTTTCTGCAGCCTCTATAATTAGTTGTAATTTGCCTCTTTTAAAATGTGTTTCTTATGGGACATCTGGCCTTGAAACTTCCACCTTCCCATTGAAAAAATACTTAGTGTCTGGATTTTTTTTTTTTTCACTTAATATGGAGCACTGCATGGGTGGTATAACCAAGTCCAGACTTCTCAAAAAACAAAATTAAATTCCAAGAACAGATGATGATTAAGAACCACTTAAGTAGTACCAAATACAAATGTAAAATAAAACTTTGTTGCACATAACTATCTACAGATTCCTAAATCAATCTCACAGATATTTAAAGTTCCCAAAATATATTTTAATGAGAGTATAGCACTGGTCTACTCACTTCCAGGAACTGAATTAGTTACGTTAAATTGGACAATAAAGGTTTGGAATTAGAGATTTTACACAAAGAAAAAATTTTGAGCCCAATGGGTTCTTATGACACACAAAGTATCCTGCAAATAGGAAATGATTTTAAAAATTTATAAATAATCTTTACTCATTTCACAGAGATTGAAATTTAATAATATTCACCAATTCATTTGGTTCTAGAAAGCCTTCCTTAAAACTGAAAATTAAATATGGGCTAAGGAAAAAGTAACAAAAATGAAACACAGAGACACTGCTTTTATACAGGATGAAAGTGGAAAAATTCATCACAACATGCTGCTGTCCAGACCTGTTTGCTTCCTAGATTAGAAAATTTTTGGTAGAAACTCCTTAAAATCAGTATTACACCTTAACAAAAAACACTGAAAAGAAATGTAACATGATTCAAAGAAGAAATAAGTCAGAAAAAAATCACTTTCTGATGACAAAACTTCAAAAGACACAATTAAATTAGGTATGAAAGTAAATACAGTACATTTTCATCTTCTCAAAGCATTACTTGAAAAAATTTCACCTCATTTAGAAATGTCATATAAATAAATAAATATTATACAGGTAGGTCCTTTGCAAAAATTCAAAAATCTTTACCTAAAAATTGGACACAATCAAGTCCCATATCTAGTAGATAAAGGTAATTAAGGCTAATTAAAATCAGTATGAAAATAACCATTAAGATGTTTTATCCAAATTTAAGAAAACCCTTTTGCAATTAATTATGTTACTTTAATAAGTATGTAAAAAAAAGTTAAGTATATAAGCTAAGATTTGTTTATGTAAAAGCTGACATATCCCAAAAGTTAAAGAAATATCAAATACTAATAACTATTAAAATTGGTTAATGTAAACAATGAGGTTCAATAATTTCTTACCTGTATCCCATCTTTAAGTTTCAAAATGCATTCCATTGTATTGATGGTAATTACCACTGGTTCTGAACCCAGTTTTGTCCATGGTACATGGATCCTCAGTTCGTGAATGTGTCCACTTAAAAAAGTGAATGGTAATTTCAACTCCTTAAAACACAAAATATTAAATAAAATTTAGTAAATGCTTAATTTTTTTTCATTCTAATATCCAAAATGCTTTCTGAAAAGAGAAACAAAATTTCCAACACAAAAATATTTTGGGAATTACTGTTCATCAAAAAGCAGCATCAGATAACTTGTTAAACTACAGTTAATAATGACCTATAAAAACTTATTGTGCAA
Source organism: Hippopotamus amphibius kiboko (assembly GCF_030028045.1). Classification (NCBI taxonomy): domain Eukaryota; kingdom Metazoa; phylum Chordata; class Mammalia; order Artiodactyla; family Hippopotamidae; genus Hippopotamus; species Hippopotamus amphibius. The sequence goes on along the minus strand of NC_080190.1, from coordinate 136,692,892 downwards.
GTTACATTTAATAAGCTACTTAACCTGTCTAGGCCTCTATTTCTTATTTTGCTAAATGGAAACAATAACAGAATAGGACTGTAAGGCAAGTTGAAAAAGGGGAACAGAATTAAAGATAGGAGAATGACCTGACAAAATAAAAACTGACCAACTTTGAAAAAAAAATTTATTGCACTTTCCCTAATTAAAGATTGTACCTGGATACTATTTGGTCATAAAGTTTAAATGTTTTCTGACTGGTTTCTATTATTATTAAAAAGAAGGCTAGAAATGAAAACATAAATGTTACCACAATCACTTTAAATTAAATTGTTTCACCATCAGATAAAATTTGTTACAAGCCAACGAAAGAAAAAAAAATAAATTGTATTTGGATTCTATTTCAATCACATTATTATAATTCTATTTGTGAAGGTTAAGATAAATATTAAACTATTCATTGATCCAAGAATTCACCCAAGAAGGTTCGTAAACAGAGTAAGTAAAAACATGGATCATATTTGTAAACTCCTTGAACTTTGAAAGCATTAACCAGTACATGTATATGTCCCATGCCAAAAAGTAGAAGACTCATTGGTTCAAAAGTTTAAACAACCTCTAGCCAATCACTGGCTGATAATTCAATTAGAGTGACCCAGGGGAAATCCCTAGAAAGCCAAGCCTAAAATCAAAACGAACTAGGGGAGAAAAAAAAAAAAAACTGAGCACAGTCATCAGAGGCCACACACTGCAGGCAAAACAGACACCACAAATTTATCCTAGGCAAGTCACTAAACAAACAAATAAACCAACAACAACAAATATCCTCAGAGGGAAGAAATCAGAATGCAGAGTTGCTACAACATGTTATCCAAAATGTCCAGTTTTCAACTAAAAAGTGTGAAACATGAAAAGCATACAAAGTAGTCATAGAAACTATCTCTGAGGGACTTCCCTTGGTAGTCTTGTGGGTAAAACTCTGCATTCCCAATGCAAAGGGCCCAGGTTCAATCCCTGGTCAGGGAACTAGATCCCACATGCATGCCGCAATGAAGGAGACCACATGCTGCAACCAAGACCCAGCAAAGTCAAAATAAATACAATTTTTAAAATAAATAAATAAATAAATCCTCTTCTTACCTATCAAAAAAAAAACCTCTCTCTTAGGATGTTCAAATGTAGGACTTAGTACACAAGGACTTCAGAACATCTATTATAAATAGAAATAAATAAAGAAATAAAGGAAGCTATATTTAAATAATTAAAGGAATATATGACACCAATGAGTCAACGAATAGAAAATACCAAGAATTAGATAGAAATCACAAAATGGAACCAAATAGAAATTTCTGACTTGAAAAGTACAATAAATGAAATTAAAAATTCACTGAAAGAGATCAACATCAGATTTGAGCTTCAGAAGAAAGAATCAGAAATCCACATACACACATATCAAAGCAAAAATTTTGAAAGCTCGGGACAAAAAGAAAATCTTGAAAGTAGAAAGAGAAAAACAACTTGTCACAAACAAGAAAACTCTTAGTAGATTAAAAGCTAACTTCTCATTACAAACAATAAGGGCAAGAAGGCAGTGAGATGGCATTTAAATAACAAAAGAAAATCATCATCAACCAAAAATCCTATATCCAGCAAAATTATCCTTCAAAAATGAAGGCGAAATAACAGCATACCCAAATAAACAAAGTAACGGCATACCCAAACAAACAAAGTCTCAGATAATTCTTTGTAACAGAATGCTAAAAGAAGTTCTTCAGGCCAAAAGTAAACAATACCAGATTGTAACTCAAAGCCACACAAAGAGGACTAATAAAAGTATTTATATAGATAATTATTAAAGAACAGTATAAATGTATTTTTCTTTTTTCTTCCAATTCAAAAAGCAATCATAAAAAAGTTATAACATTGATATATTAGGTTTATAACATAGAAATGCAATATATGTGACAATAATACCACAAAGGAAGAAGAAGAAATGAAGCTATAGTGGAGAAAGTTTCTGTATTTTAATGGAATAAAGTTAGCATTACTCTCAAATAGACTGTGATAGATTAGATGCATATTGTAATCCTCTAAGCAACCACTAAGAAAATAACTCAGATATAAATTAAAAATCAAAGGAATTAAAATGCAATACTAAAAAATAGCTTCTTAATATTAAAGAAGGTAGCAATGGATTATGAGAGAAACAAAAAAGACATGAAACACTTAGAAAATAACAGAAATCCAACCATATGAATAAAAACATAATAAGAATGGATTAAATATTCCAATCAAAAGGCAAAGGTTATTTCCCTGTCCTTGCTATTGTAAACAGTGCTGCAATGAACACTGGGGTGCCTGTGTCTTTTTGAATTATGGTTTTCTCTAGGTATATGCCCAGTAGTGGGATTGCTGGGTCATATGGTAGCTCTATTTTTAGTTTTTTTAAGTATTCATGCTGTTCTCCATAGTGGCTGTATCAATTTACATTCCCACCAACAGCCTAAGAGGGTTCCCTTTTCTCCACACCTCTCCAGCAGTTGTTGTTTGTAGATTTTTTGATGATGGCCATTCTGACTGGTGTGAGGTGATACCTCACTGTAGTTTTAATCTGCATTTCTCAAATAATTAGTGATGTTGAGCATCTTTTCATGTGTTTATTGGCCATCTGTATGTCTTCTTTGGAGAAATGTCTAAGTCTTCTATCCATTTTTTGATAGGACTGTTTGTTTTTTTGATATTGAGCTGCATGAACTGTTTGTACATTTTGGAGATTAATCCTTTGTCAGTTGCTTCATTTGCAAATATTTTCTCCCATTCTGAGGGTTGTCTTTTCAGAGGAGTGGATAAAGGAGATGTGGTACATATATACAATAGAATATTACTCAGCCATAAAAAGGAACCAAACTTGGTCATTTGCAGAGACATGGATGGACCTAGAGACTGTCACAGAGAGTGAAGTTAAGTCAGAAAAAGAAAAATATCGTATATAAATGCATATATGTGAAATCTAGAAAGATGGTATAAATTAGCAGCCCACAACCTTTTTGGCACCAGGGACCAGTTCACAGAAGACCATTTTTCCATGAACGGGGGTGGGGTGGGGATGGTTCAGACAGTAATGCAAGCCATAGGGAGCGACGGGGAGCGATGAGGAGCAATGGGGAGTGGCAGATGAAGCTTTGCTCACTCGCCCACCACTCACTTCCTGCTGCGTGGCCTGGTTCCTAACAGGTCACTGACCGGAGCCAGTCCACAGCCTGGAGTCTGCGGACCTCTGGTATAGATGATCTTATTTGCAAAGCAGAAAGAGAGACACAAACATAGAGAACAAATGTATGGATACCAAGGGGGAAGGGGGGGTGTGGGATGAATTGGGAGATTGGGATTGACATAGATACACTATTGATACTATGTATAAAACAGATAACTAATGAGAACATACTGTATAGCATGTTCTGTGCTGACCTAAATGGGAAGGAAATCCAAAAAAAGGGGATATATACATACGTACAGCTGATTCACTTTGTTGTACAGCAGAAGGTAAAACATTGTAAAGCAACTGTATTCCAATAAAACTTAATTTAAACAAAAAAAAAGGCAAAGATTGTCAGACTGGGTTTTAAAAACTAGTAAGATCCAACTATACACTCTCCACAAGAGACATTCTTTAGATTTAAAACCACAATAAGTTAAAAACAAGAAAAAAAGTTTTCTTTCTTTTCATTTTAATGTATCATTTTTCTGTATAGATACAGATAACAGATTGGTGGTTGCCAGAGGCAATGGGGTGTGAAGTGAACAAAATGAGAAAAGGTGGTCAAAAGATACAAGTTTCCAGTACAGCATGGTGAGTACAGTTAATAATGTATTACATATTTGAAAGGTATACTAAGAATAAATCTTAAAAGTTCTCATCCCAAGAAAAAAAAATTTTAACTGTGTATGGTGACAGATGTTAACTGGGCTTACTCTGGTGATCACTTTGCAATATATACAAATATCAAATCATTACATTGTATACCTGAAACTAATATAACACTATATGTCTATTATACCATAATAAAAAAATTAGTAAACAAGACCCCAGGAAGTCATGTGATCAAGTTTCTTGCCTTGAATACATCAAATCACTATATCTTCTTGCTATTTAGAGAAGTGGTATAGTATTCTATTTTGGGCATACAGAGAATTTTAATTACTACAATCTTAATTTCCAGTAGTATTTCCCCTTGCTTTTCATGATTGTCCTCCAACACAAATAAGTAACAACTAAAAACAACGTATCCCAGTCATAGGTTGAAAATACAATTATGCAGATAAAATTTTAAAGAACTGTTGAAGCCAAATAACATGTCTATAAAACTTTCAAACAATATGGTACCAGGCTTGAAGAAACACAACACAAGGCAAAAGTGGTAAGATAGTTTAAAATGCAGTGTACTGAGAGGAAAAAGAAAAGAACATGTATCATGTAACCCGTAACCATAAGAGAGGTAGAGTAATTACACTATTAACAGACAAGACAGACTTTAAGGAAAAAAACTGTTACTAAAGATAATATGGGACACTTTATAATGATAGAAGGGTCAATTCAAGAAGAAAATATATACAAATAAACTTATTTACAAAACAGAAACAGACTCACAGATTTCAAAAACAAACCTATAGTTACCAAAGGGGAAACGTGGAGGGGAGGGATAAATTAGGAGTTTGGGATTAACATATACATACTACTATATATAAAATAGATAACCAACAAGGACCTACTGTTTAACTGTGTTCAATATTCTGTAATAACCTACAAGGGTAAAGAATCTGAAAAGGAATGAATATATGTGTATGTATAACTGAATCACTTTGCTGTACACCTGAAACTAACACAACATTACAAATCAACTATACTCCAATAAAATTTTTTTAAAAAAGAAAATATAAAACATACATGAGCACAGCAACAGAGCCCCAAAATACATAAATCAAAAACTGACAAAAACGATAAAAGAAATAATTCAACACTAATCATGGAGACTTTAATACCTCACTTATAATAATGAATAGAACAGACAGAAAATCAACAAAGATATAGAAGACCTGAAAAACACTATCAACCAATTTAGACCTGACATCTATAAACCATTCCATCCAACAACTGCAAAAATACACTGCTGTCTCAAGGAAAATCAGAAAACATTTGAACTGAATGAAAATTAAAACACAACATACCAAAATTTATAGGATGCAGCTAAAGAAATGTATAGCTGTAAATGGCTATAGTACAAAAGAAGAAATATCTCAAATCAATAACCTAGGCTTCTACTTGAAAACAGCATAAAAACAAACTAAACCAAACTAAACAAGCTAACCCAAACTGAACAAATCAAAACAAGGACCACAATACCAAAAAAAGGCAGGAAAGGAAGAGGGCATATGCAGTTAAACTACTGTAAGATTATTCAGGAAATGGTAAGAATGCTAATTTAAGGTAGATGCTAATAAGTCAAATATTCATTTTGTAATCTTTAGAGAGACAACTGAAATAATTTTTAAAAGAGTATAATTAAAGAGACTTTAAGACAAGAAGAATTACTAAAGTGAAAGAGGGACACATTTCAGGAATTTTTTTTTAAGTATATTCAACAAGATATCACAATATTGAATCTGTATGCACTTAACAATGTAACCTCAAGATATATAAAGTGAAGGTTGACAAAACTATAAAAGGGAAGTAGACAAATCCACAATCATAGTTGCAGATGTTAACCATTAACATACCTCTCTTAGTAATTGGCAGAACAAGCAGACAATGAAAATCCGTATGGATTTATAAGATTCGAAAAACTCTAATAACCAATTTGAAGCAACTGACATTTATGCAAGAATAAGGCAACAACTGTAGGATACATATTTATCATCAATTACACATGGAATATTTACAAAAATAAAAATTTATGACTATATACTGAGTCATAAATTATAATGGATCAAAATCATACAGAGAATGTGCTGACCACAGTGGAATTACATTAGAAATCAGTAACAGAAAGATAATTAACTACTCCCTAAATGTTTGGAAATTAAGCAACACACTTCCAAGTAACCCATGGATTAAAGAAGAAATCAAAACAGAATTTTAACTTTTTTAAACTGAATAATAATGAGAAGACAACATAAAAAATGTGTGTGATAAAGCTAAATAGATGGTTAAACAGAAATTTACAGCATTCAATGCATATATTAGAATACAAAAGGGGTGAAGAAAATCAATAACCTAAGCTTCCACCTCAAGAAGCTAGAGAAAACAACAGTAAATAAAATCCAAAAAAAAAAAACCAGGAAAAAAAATGATAAAAATACAAGCAGAAATACAATAGAAAAAAACAAATCAACAAAGTTGGTTCTTTGCTAATATTAACAAAGCCCTAGCAATACTGATAAAGAAAATACAAATTACAAATATCAGCAATGAAAAGAGGATATCATAACAGTTCCTTGATTTTTTTAAGGCAACTTTAAAACGAAAAACAAATGAAAAAAACCCAACTTTATGGCTTAAATACAACAACTTAGGGCAGAGTCAAGCAAACTTTTTCAGTAAGGAAAGAATAGTAAATATCTCAGGCTTTTGCAAGCCATGCAGACTCTGTTCCAGCCACTTAACCCTTTTTAGCTTGCAAAAGCAGCCACAGACAACATGTAAACAAATGAGAATAGCTGTGGTGCAATACAATTTTATTTACACAATTATGCCGAGACCATTGTTTGCTGATCCCTGAGTTTGAGGAAATGGAGAAATTCCTTGAAAAACATAACTAACCAAAACTAACAAAAGGAGAAATAGAAATCTAAATAGTCCTATATCTGTTAAACAAATTAAATCAGGAATTAAAAACTTTCCAACTAAGAAAACTCCTAACCAACATTACTTCATGATTAATTTTTCCTAACACTGAAAAAACTGGTAAGGGGCAGGGGTGGGATAAACTGGGAGACTGGGACTGACATATACACACTACTAAATGTAAAACAGATAACTAATAAGGGCCTACTGCATAGCACAAGGAACTCTACTCAATACTATGTAATGACCTATATGGGGTAAGTATCTAAAAAAAAGTTGATATATGTATATGTTAACTGATTCACTTTGCTGTACAGCAGAAACTAACATAAGGTTGTAAATCAACTATACTCCAATGAAAATTTTTAAAAAATAAAAATTTATATTTAAAAACTAATAAAGGTAAAAAGTTGGAGATTTCACACTTCCTGATTTCAAAACTTACTACAAACTTATGGTAATCAAAACAATGTGATACTGACATAAAGACAAACATACAGACCAATGGAGGGCCCAGAAATAAACCCTCATATCTATGACTAATTGATTTTCAAGAAGAGTGCCAAGATCATTCAATAGGGAAAGGACACTCTTCAACAAACTATATTGGGGAAACTGAATAACTATATGCAAAAACATATAAAGTTGTGGCCTTCCCTGGTGGTGCAGTGGTTAAGAATTCGCCTGCTAGCAATATAGAAAAGTGGTACAAATCAACTGGTTTGCAAGGCAGAAATAAAGACAGATTTAGAGAACAAACATATGGACACCAAGTGGGGAAAGCAGAGAAAGTTGGGGGGAAATGAATTGGGAAATTGGGATTGCCATATGTACATTACTAATAAGAAAAAGAATATCAAATTGTACACTTTAAATATATGCAGTTTATTGCATGTCAACTGCATCTCAATTAAAGTTCTTAAAAAAAAAAAAAAGAATTCACCTGCTAATGCAGGGAACACAGGTTCGATCCCTGCTCCAGTAAGATCCCAGATGCCACAGAGCAACTAAGCCCATGCACCACAACTACTGGGCCTGTACGCTAGAGCTCTCGAACCACAACTACTGAGCCCGCGTGCCTAGAGCCCGTGCCCAACAAGAGAAGCCACCACAATGAGAAGCCCACACACCGCAACAAAGAGTAGCCCGCACATAGCAACAAAGACCCAACACAGCCTAAAAATACATTAATTTTTAAAAAATAACGATATGAAGTTGGAACCTTGTACCATATACAAAAATTAACTCAAAAGGGATCAAAGACTTCAATGTGAGAGCTAAACCTATAAAACTCTTAGAAGAAAACATAGGGGAAAAGCTTCATGACATTGGACTCGGCAATGATTTCTTATATATAACAGCAAAAGCCCAGGCATCAAAAGAGTAAGTTGTAAGTTGCACTTCATCAAAATTTAAAAATTTGGTTCTTTAAAGGACACTATCAACAGAATCAAGAGGCAACCCACAATGGGAGATGATACTTGCAAATCATATCTGATAAGGGATTGATATTCAGAATACATAAATAATTCCTACAACTCAATAACAGCAACAAAGAAAACCCTTTTAAAATGGGCAAAGGACTTGAATAGACATTTCTCCAAAAAAGATATACAAACAGCCAAAGCACATGGAAAGGCTAAAAATAACAAACATCAAATAATAGTAAAAATGTGAAGTAACTGGAACTCCCACACATTATTGGTGAGAATGTAAACTGGTACAACCACTCTGGAAAACTATTTGGCACTATCCATTAAAGCTAAATACATGCCTGCCTCTTAGGTATGCACCTAAGGGAAATCAACACCTATGTCCAATACAAGAATGTTCAGAAGAGCTCTCTTCATAATGGCCAAAAGAAGAAAAAATTCAAATGTACATCAAAAGGAAAACAGATACGTAAACTGTGAATCGCTATACAATGGAATACCACCAGGCAATACAAAGAATAAACTATCGTTCATGCAACAACCTGGGTTAATCTTGGCCATAATGTTGAACAAAAGAATTCAAACACAAGTGATTCCCATTTATTTAAGTTTCAAGAACAGGTTCAAGAAACTTACCTGTGTTGACAGCAGTTGAATAGCAGTCACCTGTCTTAGAGGTGGGGTACTAATTACAAAAAGGCAAGGAGAGCCTTTTGGAGTGCAGGAAATATTTTATTTCTTGATCTGGATAGTAGTTACAATGGTGCATACCTATGCAAAAACTGAGCTGTATACTTAGGATTTGGGCTCATTAAAAAACAATGAAAATATTAAGAAAGATAATCGACCTTGGAGACAGGAAGGGTAAGACCAAGAATCTTATTTCTCAGTGTTAACTCTAGATTATTCAATAATAGAAAAAGCAGTGGAATATAACTAAAAGTTACTAATAACATCACTGTCAGATTGTCTTCCCTTATCTCCTTAAAAGCAGCTGGTCTCTGTGTCCTGAGTTTCCAAAGACAATTTTTGTATTCTCAAGCCTAACAGAATTGCCTGGCATATGTTAATAATAAATGTACTAAATGAATTAATATATAAAATTTGAAGTTACAGTCCAGTTGCAACAGACCATTCTAAAGCTAAATATATATATATAAAAGTGATTAAGAAAAGTTTTCAACTATGCTGCCATTCTCAATGTGTCTGTCTACTCAATATTCTGTGGATGCCATGGATAATGTCATCTTTCCAATTAAGAGAACTTTCCTCAAGATCTGACCTTGCTCTCTTTCGGACCCCTTTATTCCCTAAAAAGGAAAAAGGGAATATAATATTTTCCAGCATCACACAGAATCCTAGCAATGTAAATAAACATATTCGGCAATGCTAAAGACTTGAGTAACCAGGATGAACAATTCTGACAAGAACAATGAAATTGTTTTCCTATCTGTTGCGGCAACTTTGGTGATTACAATTCTAATAATGCATCACTAGTAACAAACCGTAAAGAAAAAAAAATCTGTAAAGGAAGGTCTCTAGTTTCAAGATAGCCCAAAATATATTAGCAGAAAATCTAAGTTTTTAAATTATAAAGCCAGAGTGTAAGAAAGAACAGATTACTTCTAAACAGGCTGAAAAAGTTTCCATTCAATGACAGCTACACCGCTTACCTGCTCCAGCACATCCAATTTTAACTCCAGCTTGCTCAGAACCACGTCTCCACCCCATAGTGAAAGCTGTAGATCTGACGGCTTTAAGTTCTTGATGTAGCGATTCACATAGCTCATTAAAATTGGAGTCACATACGACTCCAGCATTCTTTAAGGTACGAAGGAGTCAAAGTCAGAAGCTGAAAGGGGTAAAGACAGAAATATTAGAGGTAATTGAGTCTGTAGTGCATTTCTGAAGGAAAAAGCATTTTTCAGGAAGGGCTGAAGAGGCCGAAAAACAAGAGTCCCCACCAAAGCCGCCGCTCGCCGTCTCCCAGAAGCAGAGAAAACTCAAGTGGACTCTCTGCTCCAGCCGCGACCTCCTCACTAGTACAACTCCCCTCAACTTGCCTGGCGAGGAGTGGGAGGAAGAGGTGGTGACCTAAAGAAAGCGGGTCCCCTGGAGTGGGAAAATTGAAGTGAGGCAGGCTCGCCTTTGGCCGCCGCACCGCTTACCCAGCCTAGCCGCCCCAGGAGGCCCTCGCCCCCCGGAACCCGGCCAGATCTACCACCGTAAAACCAGAGCCAGAAGAAGGCCGGCTTCCACCTCTCGTCGTATTGCACCCTCGGCTGACACTCACGCCAAAGGGTACCGTGGCGTCTCCTCCACCTCCCGGTACCTGGCACCCGCCTCGGGGAGGCGGCGCAGCTCCCGTACCGCGCCACTTCCGGGTGTGCCCCGCTGGGTGCTCGAAACAAACTGTCCCTCCACCGCCACCACTCGACTCCGCAGCAGGACCGGAGTTCTCAGGCTGGAGAAGCCATTCCGTGCGTCTTCTAGGAAGAGGCCTCTCGCGCTTGGCCAGCCCGTGACTCGGCTCCGACCCCGCTAGTGGTTCACACAAAGCTCTAGGAAGTGCGCGGGGGAGGTGGGCGGACCGGTAAAGTGGAGACACCGGAGATCCGGAAGTGGTGCTCCGGGAGGAGAGCGGCTGAGGTGGAGATCGAGTCCGAGTGAGGAGGCACGGAGGCCACAGGTCGCATGAGGAGGAAGAAAGGGGGTCCTACTGTTTAAAGCCCCGAAAACCAAGCGCTTTTTGTTTTTCTTAGGAAATGGAAGGCCTGGGAAGAAAGCTTGGGTTCAGTGGGCAGAACAATAGCAGTAAGGCTGCAGGTGGGGGTAGGGGCTAAATTTAGATCGAGGACTCCATTTGCGGGAGGAAAGCAGAAGTTGAAGAGGTTAGGATGTGTGTTGCAGGGGAATGCGTTTTGACCAAACGTGTCAAATAAGCTCTCGCGTTCTTTTACTTAGGCAAAGGAGTGGTTAAGTATGCTTAAATTTGTGCGGGGAAGGAATAAAGAGGAAATTGTGGAGGTCCGTTGGATTGCAGTCTAACATATGGAACTTCAGAAAAGCGGTAGGAATAGCAGAAGGAAGAAGGAAATGAGACTCTTCGAGAAAGTGAAAAGAAATAGCTGCTAGAGAATGAATTCGAAGTTTTTTTTAAGACTCACGGTTGGTTTTTTATTAGGCTGAAATGAAATGTATAAAATACTACGTTTCCTTTTAGTACCTTGCAAGCTGACAAAGTCAGGAAACTCAAACACCTTAACACCGGGTAAACACCTATATACTGGGCTTAAAAGGATAGCATCGGACGTGCTGCCTAATTTTTGACCAGTATTTACTATTTTGGGTAACCTCTGAAGAAGACACCTACCACCGCATTTTGAAAATAGACTTTCCTTATAAAGTTATGAAAATACCCACCCATGTCGTCGTTGCATTTAACTGAAAACTCTTCCTAAGTAAATTCCTAAAACTCTTTACTGGAATTCAAGTTAAGATTTCTTGAATTTTAGAAACTACAGTAGGAACGAGGCATAAGTGAGGATGCCAAGGTGTTTAGATCTGTTTTGTTAATGAAAATAAGGAACTAAGTTTCAAAAAGGCGGGGCGGGGGGGGGGAGTTGTGGAGAAAGAGGAAGGAAGAGGGGGGGAAAAAAGAGAGAGAAGGAGCTAATGGCTAATTCACAAGCAACTGTCCTCTCATAAAATGCCTTGATCAATAACCCAAGTAATTTGGGTCTTATTAAAGCCTACTAAATCAGCCAAGTAAATTATCCAAGTAATTTCTTAGCTATCTGCTTCACTTGAAAAGCGAATGGGTTGAAGCCATGGCTCAGAAGTTTTAATGTAAATGGTTCCACTAATTGTATGACAGTCTTAGGTGGTCTAGAGCAGGAGCTCAAAGTCTTGATATTTTTCGAGGGGAAGAGAAAGGACCTAGTCTTATTTGTGTGGCAATTTAATAAATAAGACCAATGTATTAAGATAAATCAGCCAGATATTTAAAATAGAGTTCTTACTATGAGGAATAAACAATCATGTAATACTAAACATTTATTGTTCTGTTATGCCATTTTTCTCTTGGAGCCAACAAAAAAATTGCCAAATTCCTGCCTTGGAAAAATTATTTGGGCACTGACTTGTTTCTTTGGTCTTAAGAATCAAAAAGTAGTGTTCTGTGTTCTGTTTCAACCTGTGTTCTGCTATGTGCTGTTGCATCAACAGTCAAGATACACTTTATTCCTTTCCACTAATATGTTTCCTTCATTGGGCATGGTTTTTTTTAATGTCAAATAAGTAGCCCTTCCCAAATCTCCTACTATTATATTTTTTCTATTGAGAGATATTCACCCCTCCACACACCAAAAAATATATTTTTTAAGTCTCAGTAAACCTTTGAGGCAGGTTGGTTACAAAGGCAATCGTTCTCCAGAGTCAGGTGAAGTTTATTTTTTTAGAGCAGTTGTAGGTTCATGGAAAAATTGAGCTGAAAGTACAGAGAGTTCCCATATCATCTCTTTCCCAATACACATAAAACCTTCTCCACTGTTGACATCCGCCACCACAGTGGCATTATAATTGGTTCACCTACATTGACACATCATTATCACCCAAGTCCATAGTTTACATTAGGGTTCACTCTTGACATGGTACATTCTGTGGATGTTGTACACTGCTAATGAAAACGCCACAGAAAAGAGGAATTTGGAACTATCCAGTAGAGTTGAAAACACATATACTCTAGCACTTCCACTTGTAAGTAATATAAAGTCTTGCATATGTGAACAAGGAGACATGTTTAACAGTATTTTGCAGCATTATTTGTAGTAGTAAAACAGTGCAAACAATTGAAATATCAACAGGAAAAATGTGGTACATTCATATAATGAGATATATAGTAATGAAAATAAGTGAGTTAGAACTATGACTTTCAAATGTTTTACCTACAGTTAGAAATACAGTTTATACCATGACTCAATTTATATATATATAAAAAAAGAGAACTTTTACAAAATTATACTTGAGTACATGTGGTACATTCTATTTTCTCTGTTATTCTGTTTCTTTTTTTCTAAAGTAGTTCATGACCTACTAAATTGATTGTGCTACTAATGGTTTGCAACTGAACAAAATTATATATTTAACAACATTACTAAACCTGAAAAATACAACACTGAGAAAAAATAACAATAAGAATAGCATATCATATATATAATATATATACACATATATGGCATTCCAAGAAATATATGGCTATATATTATGATAGCTACATATATATTTATAAATAGTATTAAATATTTTCATGACAAAGAAAAATACCAAATTCAGGATAGTAATTACCTCTAAAGAAGAAGAGATGGAAGAATAAGAAGAAAAGATGGAAGAATAAAATGGGAAAAGAATACAGGGTACTTCAATTGTATCTGTAATGTTTTTTTAAATAATGCAAAATATTAATATTTGAGAGTTAGGTGGTAAGTATATAGGTGTTTTTGTGTGTTTATGTATGTGCAAAATACTTGATAATAAAAGATTAATCAATTAGACCAACATTTTTCATATTTATATCACACTTTCAAAAAACCATAAATTCCACTAAGAAATTATATATTTTCAGACATTTGATTATGTTAATAATTTACAGCAGATTTTAAAGAAGCAAAAGTTTTAGTCATATTTTAGGGGCTATCTTAAGGATATCCTATTTTGCCAGGCTAATTAATAGTGATAATAGGGGTAGTGGGCTGAATGGTGGCCCCACAAAAGATATGCCCACATCCTAATTCCAAGAACCTGTGAATATTATCTTGGTATATGGTAAAAGATTGAATATTACCTTTAAAAGATTGAATATTACCCTATATAGCAAAATACCTGATTAAGAATTTGGAGAAAAGGAGCTTCTAGATTTTATGGTAGGCCCTAAATCCAGTAATAAGTATCCTTATAAGAATGAGGCAAAGGAAGATAACAGACAGAGAAGGAAGAGGCAATGTGACCATGGAGTCTGGAGTGATGCAACTCTGAGTCGAGGAATGCCAAGAACCACCAGAAGCTGAAAGAAGTAGAAACAGATTCTTCCCCTACAGCCTCCAGAGGCAGTGCAGTCCTGCTGACACCTTGATTTTGGACTTCTGGCCTCTGGAATTACAAAAGAATAAATTGTGCTGTTTTAGGCCACCCAGTTTTCAGTAATTCATTACAGCAGGCACAGGAAACTAATACACCAGGTCAGATTGACAGGGGAGATAGTCTTCATATACTGTGAGGATTAATCCTGAGCTAGCAGAACATAAATTAAGATTCTTATCTTGAATGGCCAAAAGACTTAAGACAGAAACCCAGTGAGGACTCTTTTACAGTGAAAGGCTGGATATCTCTCCATGAGGTCAGGATTTTAGGATAATTGAAACATTTCTTTACCTGGGGTGGACCCAATAATTTAGGAAACAAACATGAGGGAAAATATATTTGGTGTGGTGATTTTACAGAAATCTATATCCAGAAACCTGATTATAGGAATGAGGACTGAACACTTTTCTTTCCTAAGTCAACATCAGAAACATCCTTAAAATCTTTTTGTGCACAGATTTCCCTATTGGTTGCATTGGTTTTAAAATATGTCCACAGATTCTTTAATAATACCCCTTTTAAAAGGTGGAGCCTAATTCCCCTTCCTTTGAGTATGGGTTGTATTTAGTGACTCACGTTTAAGGAATTCAAGGAGGCAGAAGTAACAATATGTGATTTCTGAAAGTAGGACATAAAAGACATTGTGACTTCTTCCTTGCTCTTTGTATTATTTGCTCTGGGAGAAGCCAGCTGCCATGACATGAGAATGCTCAAGCTTCACTAGGTAAAAGTTAACATGGCAAGAAACTGAGGCCTCCCACCAAGGGCAAGGATGAAACAGGTTTTCTGTCAACAGTCAGCCTTAAGATGTTCACAGCCCTTGCTAACATCTTAACTGTAACTTCATGAGAGACCCTGAGCCAGAAGCACCTAGCTAGGCTGCTCCTGGATTCCTGAGCCACAGCAGAAATTGTGAGATAATAAATGTTTATCATTTTAATCTGCTAGATTTGGGGGCAATTACTTACACAAAAATAGGCAACTAAAACACTGACACACCTTCCAAATAAAATGCCAATTTTGTTCAGGATAACTTAATATAATGAATACCCCAATTATCATATGATTTACCAGAAGTTGTTATGTAATAAATAGTTTATAACAACACTAGTCACATAGTGAGCTTAAGCATAATATTATTTGTTGCATATTTAATATGTACTATGAATTTTACCAGTGAAAAAAATTAGCCTTGGAGTACTATGCCTAATAATCACATAGCTATTAAGAGTAACTAGTTTTTGGATTCATGTCCTTCTACGTACACATCCCATGCTCTTAACTATTCTCTTACTCTACAAGACCTTCAAATTTTTTAAAGCTTCATCTCTGTTTATTTCTTCTATTTCCAGTCTGTCTCAAGTTCCTTTGATCTTTTCTTTTTGTCTTCTTACTATCCAAATATACTTCCTCTGGATGCACTTAAGTTTGATGACGTTCCATTTAACATTTAGTTTCCAGAATTGAAAGTAATAATGTGATATGATCAGTACAAAGTATCATAAGATTATTACTTCTCATTACTTACAAAATGTACTCATAGGTAAAGCCTAAGTTCACTAGCTACATCACACCCTAAACTTGTATTAAGACCATGATCAATTAAAACTCACAAGTCTTCCATATGATTAGTGGCCATATGAAGATTCCCTTCTTTATCTACATGCAGGCCTTTAATTCAATAAAGATACTGCTAAGAAAATAAAAGACAAGCCACAAACTGAAATATTTTTAAAACACATACCTATCAAAGAAGTTTTATCCAAAATATGTTAACTCCTATCCCTCAATCTCAGTAATAATGAAAAGCAAAACCCAATTTAAAATGGACAAAATATTTGAACATGCACTTCTCCAAAGAAGAAAAATGGATGGCAAATTGGTATACATAAAAAGATGATCAACATCATTAGTCACTAGTAAAATGGAATAAAAAGCTATAATTAAATACGACTATACACATACTAAAATGGCTGAAGTTTAAAAGAATGACCATATCAAGTGTTGGTGAGGATATAGAACAACTGGAACTCATACACTGCTGGTAAGAATGTAAAATGATACAATAGTTGGCTGTTGTCCAAATGGCCATTATTTTCCACTGTTGGAAACAGTTTGGCAGTTTCTTAAAAAGTTAAACATTCACCTACCATACAACACAGCCATTCTACTTCTAGGTAGTTACCAAAGAGAAATGAAAGAATTAGTCCACAAAAAGATTTGTACAAAAATGCTTAAACAGGATCATTTGTGATATCTTAGATCACTTGTAAGATCATTTGTAATTGTAATGGACAAGCAAGTTGTGATATAGACATACAATGGAATACTATTCAGCAATTAGTTAACTATTGATACATGCAACAACATGGGGGAAAAATCAAAATAATTACGTGGAGTGAAACAAACCAGACAAAAAGTGCAATATTGTATTATTCCACGAACCTAAAATTCTAGAAAATGCAAACTAATATTTAGAATAGAAATTAGATCAGTGGGTGCAGTCAGATAGGGATGTAGAGTTGCATAGGACTACAAAGGGGCATGTGGAAACTTTTGAAATGAAAGCAATGAAAATGTTTGTTTTCTTAATTATGGTGATGAATTCACAGATTTATACATACTTTAGAATTCATCAAATTATGAATTTTAAATATATGCAGTTCATTGTATATCAATTATATGTAAGAAGTAAATCTGTTTTCAAAATATAAATGAGTTAGCTCTACCTATACTAGCCTAGAAAGAGTCCACAATGTCATAGCAGGATTATTCATAACAGCCAAAAAGTAGAAACAATCCAGATGTCCATCAACTGATGGATAAATAAATAAAATATGATATATCCACATAGTAGAGTATTATTTAGCAATAAAAGTTATATTATTTAGCAATAAAAGAAGTACTGATACATGCAACATGCATGCCTAGAGTTCAATGCATACTCAGAAAAAGACCTCAGTGGAGGGACTTCTCTGGTGGTGCTGTGATTGAGAATCCACCTGCCAATGCGGGGGACATGGGTTAGATCCCTGGCCCAGGAAGATCCCACATGCCACAGGGCAACTAAGCCCATGTGCCACAACTACTAAGCCTGCATGCCACAACTACTGAAGCCTGCATGCCCTAGAGCCTTCAAGCTGCAACTACTGAGCCCATATGCTGCAACTACTGAAGCCCATGCGCTCTAGGGTCTGCAAGCCACAATTACTGAGCCTGAGTGCTGAAACTACTGAAGGCCGGTGCTCTGCAACAAGAGAAGCCACTGCACTGAGAAGCCTGCACACCACAATGAAGAGTAGCCCTCACCCACCACAACTAGAGGAAGTATCGATGCAGCAATAGAGACCCAATGCAGCCAAAAATAATAAGAAAAAAAAATGACCTGAGTGGATGCTAAGCTTATACCTCTAGGGCTGATCTTTAGGGTCTGCACAAGCAGGAAGTAAAAGGCTAAGGCAGAATTAGGTGTCCTGTCCAAGCATCACAGGATTGCCTCTTCTCAGAGCCAATCTGTAAAAATAAGGAGAGGGTGTTGGGTTTTTTTTTTTTCTTTTTGGCTCCAGGCACTTAGGGAAATCTCTGTGAGATCACTGACTGACCACTAAGATAACGCAACAGAGACTCAGTAACCACACACAAATAAGAAATACAGTCTTTGCAAAAAGAATACGGGAAAGTCATTAGACAAATGGATGGTTGTAGCTCTCAACAAGCCACAAGAGCAAACTCTGGGGAGAGGGTATAATCTGCTTTCCAGAGTTAAAGTATCAAAATGTTCAGCTTTTGACAAAAACAAAACAAAACAAAAAACACACACAAGGTATACAAAGAAACAGTAAAGTATGTCCCATTCACAGGGAAAAAGTAACAGAAACATTTCCTGAGGAAGTCCAGGCATACTAGGTAGGGACTTTAAGTGAGCTGTCTTAAATATACTCAAAAGCTAAAAGAAACCATGGGCAAAGAATTTAAAAAAGCAGAAGAACAATATGTGAATAGGGAATATCAATAAAGAGACAGAAGTTATAAAAAGAAACCAAATAGAAACTCTGGAGCTAAAAATTACAATAGCCAAAATGAAATTCATTAGAAAGGTTAAGAGCAGACTTGAATAGGCAGAATAATGATCAGCAAACTTGAAGATAGGATGAATGAAATTATCCAGTCTGTGGAGCAGAAAGAAAAATGAATGAAAAAAAAATTAACAGAGACAAAGGGACTTGTGGAACACCATTAAATATCTCATCACATGGGAGTCCCAGAAGAAAGAGACGGAAAGAATATTTGAAGAAATAATAGCCAAAGACTGCCCAAATTTAATGAAAGATATGAATCTATACAGCCAAGAAGCTCAACAAATTATAAGTAGGATAAAGTCAAAGAGATTCACACCAGGACACATTATAATAAAACTGCCAAAAAATGCTGAGAGACTCAGCAAGCAGCAAGAAAAAAGTGACTTGACCTATACAAGGGCTTCTTAAAAAGACTAACAGCCTATTTCTCATCAGAAATCATGGTAGCCAGGAGGCAGTGGGATAACATATTTTAAATGTTCAAAGGAAAAAAAGCTGTCACCCAAGAATTCTATACCTGGCAAAACTATTCTTCAAAAATTAAGAAGGAATTAAGATATTCAACATAAACAAAACCTGAAGGAGTTCATTGCTAGCAAACCAAACCTTTAAGAAATGCTAAAGTGACTCCTTCAGGGAAAGGAAGGGACATTAGACAATAATTCAAAGCCATATAAAGAAAGCAAGAACACCAGTAGAGGTAACTACATAAGTAAATGTAAAAGCCAATATTATAATATTTTTGGTTTGTAACTCTTCTTTTGTTTCTTATATGATTTAAAATACAAATGCAGGGACTTCCCTGGTGGTGCAGTAGTTGAGAATCCACCTGCCAATGCAGGGGACACATGTTCGATCCCTGGTCCACGAAGATCCCATATGCCACGGAGCAACTAAGCCTGTGTGCTGCAACTACTGAACCTGTGCTCTAGAGCCCATGAGCCACAACTAGTGAAGCCCGAGTGCCTAGAGCCTGTGCTCCACAAGAGAAGGCACCACAATGAGAAGCCAGAGCACTGCACCCCAACTTGCCATAGCTTGAGAAAGCCCATGCAGCAGGAACAAAGACCCAACACAGCCAATAAATGAATAAATTAATTAAAATGCATAAAACTACTTATTTATATACTATTTATAAATATATGTTAATAGGCAATAATGTATAATGGTATAATTTGTGACAATAACAAACTATATAATAAATAAAATAGGGAGACAAGGCTGTATAGTAGCAGAATTTTTGTATGCTATTGAAGCTACGTTGGTATAAATTCAAACCAGATTGTTATAAATTTTAGATGTTAATTGGAAACTTCAAGATAACTACTATAACAATAACCAAAAAATATACTGAAGAAAAAAAGAAGGGCATGAAATAATACAATAGAAAAAATCAATTAAACACAAATGAAGGCAGTACTTGCATTCTGATGAACAAAAAATATATATAAAACATAAAAGAAACAAATAGCAAAATGACAGAAGTAAATCCATCTTTATCAGTATTACCTTAAATGTAATTGGGTTAAATTCACAAGTTAATTGGCAGAATGGGATTCAAAAAGAAAAGCACAATCCAACCATTTGTTGTGTACAAGAAACTCACTTTAGATCCACAAACAGAAATAGATTGAAAATGAAAAGGTGGGAAAAGATATTAGATGCAAACAGTAACTAAAAGAGAGCCTGGATGGCTATACTAAGATCAGACAAACTAGACTTTAAGTCAAAAATTGTTATGAGACAAAGATGAACAGTATATGTTGATACAAGTGTCAATTAATCAAGAAGATAGAATAATTACATCCTGCAAAAAAGCAAAAGCAGGTGTTAGTGAATGGAAAGACAATATTGTTAATATTATTGATACTGTTAAGATAAAACCACCCAATGCAATATGCAAATTCAATGTAATATCTATCAAAATTCCAATGGCATTTTTGCAGAAATGAAAAACCTATCCTAAAATTCAAAAGAAATTTCAAGCTATCCCAAATAGCCAACATAATCTTGAAAAAAATAGTTGAAGGTCTCTTACTTCCCGATTTCAAAGATACAAGTAATCAAGACAGTGTGGTACTGGCATCAGGACAGACACATAGACCAGAGAGCCCAGAAATAAACTCTCACATCTATGGTTAATTGATTTTTGACAAGCATGTCAAGACCACTCAATGGAGAAAGAATAATCCTTTCAACAAATGATGCTGGAAAACTCGATATTCACTTGCAAATGAATAGTTTTAGACCCTTATCTCACACCAAAAACAACAGCTCAAAATGGATCAAAGATTTAAACTTAAGGGCTAAACTAAAAAACTCACAGAGGAAAACACAGAGGCAAATCTGTATGGCCTTGGAATTGACAGTGGTTTCTTAAATGACACCAAAAGCACAGTCAAAAAAAGAAAAAATACATTAATGGAAGTTCATTAAAATTTAAAACTTTTGTGTGGAAAAGAACACTATCAAGAAAGTCAAAAGACAACCTATAGAATAGGCAAAAATATTTGTAAGTAATATATCTGATAGGATTTAATATCCAGCATATATAAAGAACTCTTAACAACATCATAACAAAAAGATCAACAACCCAATTTTTAAATGTGTAAAGGACTTGAAAAAACATTTCTCCAAAGCAGACATACAAATGGCCGATTAGCACATGAAAAGATGCTCAATATCATTAGTCATTAGGGAAATATAAATCAAAAACATAGTGAAATGCCACTTCACACCAATCAGGATAGCTATAATTTTAAAAAGGGGAAATAACAACTATCAATGAAGCTATGAAGAAATTGGAACCCTCGTACATTGCTGGTGATAATGTAAAATGGTGCAGCTGCTGTGGAAAACAGTATGGTAACTTTTTCAAGAAATTAAACTTACAATTACCGTATGACATTAATTCCACCCTTAGGTAGATACCTGCAAGGAATTTAAAACAGAGATTCAAACAGAAACTATATTCTGCTACTACAATGTATTCATAGCAGTATTATTCACAATAGCCAAAAGATGGAAGCAACCCAAATGCCCATCAATATATCAATGATGGGGACTTTCCTGGTGGCACAGTGGTTAAGAATCTGCCATCTAATGCAGGGGACACAAGTTTGCTCCCTGGTCCGGGAAGATTCCCACATTCCACGGAGCAACAAAACCCGTGCGCCACAACTACTGAGCTCATGTGCCGCAACTACTGAAGCCCACAGGCTCAAGAGCCCGTGCTGCACAACAAGCGAAGCCACTGCAATGAGAAGCCCAAGCACCGCAACAAAGAGTAGCTCCCGCTCACCTCAACTAGAGAAAGCCTGCACGCAGCAATGAAGACCCAAAGCACCAAATAAGTAAACAAATAAAAATTAATTTTTAAAAAATACAAGTGAATAAGTAAAATGTGTATATACATACAATGAAATATTATTCAGTCATAAGAAAGAATGAGGTTCTGATACATGCTACAACATGGTGGACCTCCAAACATTATGCTAAGTGAAAGAACACAAAGAGTCACATATTATGTGGTTTGATTTACAATAAATATTCAGAACATGTAAATCCGTAGAGACAGAAAGCAGATTAGTGGTTTCCAGGGGCTGAGAGAGAGAGGACCGAAAAGGGACTGCTAGATGAGTATGAAGTTTTCCTTCAGCATGATGAAAAAGTTGCTGAGCTGAATAGAGGTGGTGGTTGCATGACTGTTAATATACTAAGTGTCACTAAATTGTATACTTTAAAATGGTTAATTTTATTCTATGTAAATTTCACCTCAAAAAAAGAATTTACTTAATATTTATAACATAAGGCTAATAAAAGAACTTTAAAAAATATATACTGAATTAAAGACATCAGTATGAACCCATATTTAGCTTAATATAGATGCAGTTGGTTACATAAATAAGTATTTATAGATATGTGTATGTACATGTACAGTTATTTCCTTGCTTTGTCAGTTGAGAGGGTATAGATGCAATAACACCCCAGGGGCAATGATCACACCTAGAGCCTACCTCTTATTCTCTAACACCATTCTCCAATAAAAGGACTCTTTGGAGACCTGGATAATTTTAGGACTCTGGCAGGGCATATACAAGATGAGTCTGGAGCACCCTGTAGTGCCAGAGATTAAGGAAGTGATACACACACACACACACACACACACACGATAGGGGTATGTCAAAAGGACATAGGAGCCAACTGCAAGAGCTCCCAATGGCCAAATCTGGAACAATTTGAGCAAAAAATCTAAATAAAGTAGTATGGAATTATAACCTAAAGCATGAAATAAATATCCTATACAAAATACTGACTTTGGTAAATAATTGAATGAAAATGAGTAAATTAATGAGGGAGAAGAGACAAATCTCACTTGCAGAAGAATTCCAAACAATTTATGCATATACCCAAGGAGATGGAACAATACTTCTCACTCCTTAAGTGGGGGCTGAACATAGTGAACTATTTCAAAGAGTACAGTATGGAAAGGTGAAAAAGGGTTGGGGAGAGTAACTTCATGGTGGAAAAACCTGACAGATAGCACCAGCTGATTAAGGTTAACACCAACAGTGATAGGTCATTTGATAGTTTGTACCCTTGATAAGATTGATGAAAATGGCACTTTACCTCTCTGGTCTTTCTTCCAAAAATCCATAACCAATCTAATCATGAGAAAACATCAGACAAATACCCAGCCGAGGGACATTCTACAAAATACCTGACAATACTCCTCAAAACTGTCAAGGTCATTGAAAACAAGGAAGTCTGAGAAACTCATAGCCAAGAGGAGCATTAGGAGTCATGATAATCAAATGTAACGTGGAATCCTGGGTGGGATCCTGAAACAGAAAAAGGACATCAGGTAAAAAGTAAGGAAATCTGAAAATGTATGGATTTTAATTAATTATAATGGACCAATATGGGTTCATTGATTGTAACAAATATAACCATACGAATGTATGATATATTTTTTTAATTGAAGTATAGTTTATTTACAGTGTTGTGTTAATTTCTGCTGTACAGCAAAGTGATTCAGTTACATATATACATTCATTCTATTTCATATTCTTTTCCATTATGATTTATCATAGGATACCGAATATAGTTCCCTGTGCTATACCTTGTTGTTTATCCATTCTATATATAATAGTTTGCATCTGCTAATCTCAAACTCCCAATCCATCCCTCCCCTACCCCTCAACCCCTTGGCAACTACAAATTGTTCTCTATGTCTGTGAGTCTGTTTTTGTTTCATAGATAAATTCATTTGCGTCATATTTTAGATTCCACATATAAGTGATAGCATATGGTATTTGTCTTTCTCTCAGAAAGAGCAAGTTGTATTCAAAGATTTCTGAATACTTACACATATTCTGGCCTAAATTTTCCTGGTTAACTGTTAAATGAATATATCTTAAGTACTTTGGAAATGTCATTGCATTCACCAGGTCACTGAAGTGGTGAATTTAAATGTCATAAATTAATTGATTGTTTCAAAAACAATCAACTTATTCCATATAAGAAGCTTATATACTTAAGCAAAATTGGCTCAGTTCATTTACTGTTGGATCAGCTTACAGTGTAACACACTCATCTTGATCTAAATTATATATATTTAATGTTTTAGATGCTGAATAGGATTAGTGGTCTAGCATCTTTAGATGTTGTCCTAGGTTCATGAATCTTTCTTCTTTCCATGTTCATATAATTCCAGTAAAACCAAATAAGTAGAATTGACTCTAATCTGATACACAGAATAGCTAGCTTTTAATTAAGTTCATTGTCAGAATCAGAGTGTGATTGGAATTTGGTTCTGAATCCTCTCCTAAAGGAATTTCCACTCAAGACACAAAACATAATATTGGATCTGTTTCTTAAGAAATCAATTTGCAATTTCACTTAATAACCATACGAATGTATGATATTAATAACAGGGAAACTGATTTGCTTCAATGATTTCAGTCAGTCACTTTAAATCTCTAGACATTAGTTTACTCAACTTATATTTCACAGACTGAGGGACCTGAAGTCTCTGTAAGGTCTAAAGTTCTATGAACCCATGATTCTATTATTGTACTAATTCAGTTATATCTGAAAAGAGCAAATGGGAAAATGAAGAAGCATTCAAATGATTTTGTAATGCTTAAGAAAACATCAAGTTCACTAAAATTAAAATAATTTTTAAAAAACTGACCATTTCATTATAATAACTCAAATGTTATCACATAAACTTAACAGGTGGTACAAAGTGAAGCCAGGGCTCATTACCTAGAGACAATGGAAGCTTCTTATTAATTACCTCACTATGCCACAGAATAGATTTTATTTAAACTTATATCATCCCTCATTGATGTATCATTTTGTACATAGAAGGTGCATTATTTTTTCTGTAGTATTTTGAAAACATATAAGTAGTGTTATTTTAATCTCCCGATGTTAGAATTATTTGAGGATATTTCATTAATTTAAATGCTCCTGATTTTTCTTAAAAACACACACACACACACACACACACACACACATTTTGGGACTTCTCTGGTGGTCTAGTGGGTAACACTCTGAGCGTCCAGTGCAGGGGGCCCAGGTTCAATCCCTAGTCAGGGACCTAGATCCCGCATGCATATTGCAACTGAGTCCACATGCCACAACTAAGAAGTCCACATTCTGCAACTAAGACCCAGCACAGCCAAAATAAATACATAAATACATGAACAAACAAAAAACCTCCTATTTTAAAAAACTTAGCATTTCACCAAAAATATTTAACACAGTAACTATGTTAATGTAAAATTTATTTGAGAACAGTAATCAAATTTAGGGTAATATTGTACAAGGGCATATTTTACAATCATTACACACTTATACCATAAACATCAGACAATTTTAAGGGAAAAACATTTTGTCTAAAAAACCTGTGCCAAGGGACTTCCCTGGTGGCATAGTGGTTAAGAATCTGCCTGCCAATGCAGGGGGCACAGGTTCGAGCCCTGGTCCAGGAAGATCCCACATGCCATGGAGTAACTAATCCCATGTGCCACAACTACTGAGCCCACGTGCTGCAACTACTGAAGCCCGCAAGCCTAGAGCCCATGCTCTGCAACACAAGGAGACACTGCAAATGAGAAACTGGTGCACTGCAGTGAAGAGTAGCCCCTGCTCTCCACAAATACAGAAAGCCCATGTGCAGCAACAAAGACCCAATGCAGCCAAAAATAAAATAAATAAATAAATAATAAAATGAATCTTTAAAAAAAACCTATGGAAGCTAAATTAAAAATTTTTTTTTCAGTAACAACTAAATAATTTATAAAAGTTCATTCTCAGGCCAGTTATCTGTGATAAGTCTGACCTTATGAGATGGCCAAAGGGTGTACATTAGATTAAAATGTTTGATTTCTTATTCACTCTGACAGTAATATAATCTAAAACAAGACTCTGAGGATTACTTTAGCCTGAAAGTTCAAGGATATGATAACCCTATAATCTGAAGAGTACAATACTTATCAGGTTTTTCTTTATGACTTTTTATGTGAAAGGTAGGCAAAAAGTGTCTTTCTCGTATTTGAAATTGCCATATCTAATAAAAAAACAATTAAGTAACCAAGCGATAACTATAGCTATATATATAATTATAAAAATTTCTATTACTAAAAATTTTCAGCATAAAATTTCAGAAAAAAATCATAAATAATATGACATCAAATACCCTTGGGGAAAAAGGAAACATTATCATATTCTATTATTTAGCATGTGACCAAAAAAATTACCTTTCTCCAACTTCCAATAAAATGAAGCCCATACCTCCAATACTTCTTACTTATCTGAGTAAAAATTTTGAAAGCTATCGTACTTTCTTAGGTTAAAGCTTTTAGGAGGTAAGAACTGCATTGTGTTTTTTTCTATACATTTCTATCTTTAAAATACTATTTTTGCTAGATTTTTACCTGACAAACTAATTTCATTTAGTACCTTCCAAAGTGTGAACACTTTAATTTTGTTATATTAATATTCTCATGGCAACATCAAAATTTAAGGAAATCTTTTTATCATCAAAAAGGAGTTCTGGTATTACTTGTTTTGCTAGGTTTGCAAACTTTTCTTCATGTTATTTGCTCTTACATCTCCTGCCTGCCGTTTCCTTTAGTTTTAGTGTATTTTAAATTTCTTCCAAATGGTGGAATAAAAGAAAGAAATGTGTATATACATCAAAATTTTTAAGTATTCATTACTTAAATCTGCTAAAGTAAACTTTCGTCAAGCCCTTTTATCTTAATGGTATTTTTACATAAAAAAATAGTAGGGAAACAATAATATTTGACACCCTTCAAATGTACTTTGAACTGTGTTAGTTTAGTGTCAGTTATTGACTACTTGAGCTGGCGAACCCCTGCCCGTATCAGTAGCAACCAGTCAAAACTACATAGTACATTTAACATCAAAAACACTTCACAGGAATCACTATCATCAGTTATTGATAGGAAGGAAGATTGCACAGAGAGATGATGTCCTCAATAGAGGGTTGTGTTTGGTGAAGAGAAAATTAAAATTCTAAATGTTAGTCAAGGGAAGTTTAACATTGTGTTTTTTTTCAGAATCCTTTCATCATTACAAGAGCTATTCTTTTCTGGTTCAAATCTTGCTTAACCTCCTTTTTAAAGTTATTCCTGAAAACATTAGCCCAGATGAGCTAATTTCAGATGGCTTATTTACCTGCTCATAGATTTATTTGCCACCTGCTTTTGCTTTTTCTACAGATGCAAAGTCAACCTCTGGGGCAAAATCCCACCTTTCTCTTTCTGCCACACAAGTGGTAAATAACATTACCCAATAAATTTTAGCATTTCCCCAAATGTGTAGGATACAAAAAATGTATTCATTCGTGTGAGATATAAAAATGTACACTCACACTTCTGAAATCAACAGCCAGCCATTTCACACTTGGGCCAAAGGCAAACAAACATAATTCTCACTGGCAGCTGGACAACATTCCAAGCTGCCACCACATTAATTAACTCACCTCAATCAGATTCCACTTCAACTTGCACAGCTTGCTGCCAAGACGACTAGCAATAAATTGTTAGGTTAAATACTGAACAAGGTAGGGAAATACCATATGGTATGTTGTTACAGAGAGTGGGATATTCTTGTTTAACACTAGTAGCGGGGTTTTCCATTTACTTTTTATTGTTGTCTCTTGTGATTTGAGAAAAATGAGTATATGTTCTTGATAAATTATGTTGCTTGTTTTATTGTGATGGTGAATAGAATAGTAGCAAGATAACAAAATACTTTTGCCCACAAGCTTCTATAATTGATATTTCCCAAATTTCAAGGCAACAGCTTACTTAGCAAGTACTGGAAACTCACTAATGGTAAATTATTGGTATTAAATTTGGGGAGACGTCAAGGAACAAAGAACTCAAATTCCCTTTTCACTGAGGACCATTGGGAATTTACAAATAAATACAAACTACTTACAGTTGAAAAACTTCTAATATGGGAGTCAAAAGATTTGAGTTTGAATCCAATTTCTGCCTTCGGCTGTCACTTTGATTAAATCACTTCCCTTCTCTGATATTATTTCCCCATCTGTCATATGAAGCAGTTTGACTAGATGAGTGGTTCCCAAACCTTGATGCATATATCAATTTAAGGAGCTTGTTAAAAATTCAAGGACTTCCTAGGTGGCGCAGTGGTTAAGAATCTGCCTGCCAATACAGGTTTGAGCCCTGCTCTGGGATGATTCCACATGCCGTGGAGCAACTAAGCCTGTGCGCCACAACTATTGAGCCCATGTGCCGCAACTATTGAAGCCCATGCGCCTAGAACCTTCTCCGCAACAAAAGAAGCCACTACAATGAGGAGCCCGCACACCACAATGAAGAGTAGCCCCTGCTTGCATCAACTAGAGAAAGTCTGTGTGCAGCAATGAAGACCCAACGCAGCCAATAAATAAAATAAATTAATTAATTTAAAAAAATAAATAAAAATAAAAATGCACATTCTTGGATGTCACCCTTAAGGACTGAAATTGATTAGGTTTGCTGAAGAGCCCAAATCTGGATGTGTAATGAGCAAGAAATTCTTCAGCAGATAGAGGACTCACACGCTGAGAAATACTGGACTGCAGGATACTAAGGTTCCCCTTACCTCTGACAGTTATTATTATACTCACCAG
Source organism: Hippopotamus amphibius kiboko (assembly GCF_030028045.1). NCBI lineage: Eukaryota > Metazoa > Chordata > Mammalia > Artiodactyla > Hippopotamidae > Hippopotamus > Hippopotamus amphibius. Next base: position 136,664,242 of record NC_080190.1, on the reverse strand, counting down.
ACCATGTCACTGCTTTTATAACTTGTGGTGTGATTTTAGGAAGAGGTATAATTGGGAGAGTTGACTCAGGACTTAATCTGCATTAGTTCAAATTCCTAGCCAAAAAAAGCTGAAAACACCAGAATATGACGACCCAAAGTTATGTTTGCATTTTCCTATGGCTGTGGGATGGGTGATAGGGGTGATAGCTGACTGGCTGTCCCCACCGCCCCCCACCCCCCAAAAATGCTGTATGTATATATAGGAAGAGTCCACACCTAGACAAAAACACTGAGAGCCATCCTGCAGATCAGCAGTTTTCATATTCTTTAACACTCACCCAGCAGAAGTCTCTCTTTGCTCTAAAGGTGTAATGAACACTCATTTCATCTATTTTGCCTCTTGTGTGTATGATGCATTCTACTTCTATGTTAAATGCCAGAAATCAGAAAAACATTCTGTACTTGTTTGTAAGACTATCAAAGGCTAGAAACTTTTGGAAACCTCATTCTTCCTAGCTTCTAGGACGTGCATGAATTGATAAGGAAAGTAAAAGGCTCTTACTGGTATACACTCTGAGTTTATTTCAAATAGGTGCTTATGGGTTTCTATTAAGCCATGTATCTTCTTCAATCTGATCCCTCTTATGGTCAGCAGAGAACCATCCCATAAGACAGTTGTCTGGGGACAGCCTTAAATTAGGAAATGAACAACGTTAACTGGCCCACATAAATGGTATACAGCAGAGGCCTTTCTCATCATATTAAAAGCTCAGAGGCTTGAAGCCTCAACAACAGACTTCATTACATCACTACTTAAAACTGTGAAATCACGTTTGCTCTTGGTTTCTATCAGTGGACAGTATAAAAAGGCTATGTAGTAGTTGCTTTACTATTCAATTTGCACAAAAGAAACCTGATTCTCTCAAAAAATAATCAGTTCCTTCCAACCTACTCTAATCACTGCAAAAACCTGCAAGTTCTAATAATGTTCCTTAGAATGTGGGTGGTGGTCTCTTACTGATCTTTGTGTTTTCCTCAGCTACTGAAATCAGGCTCTTAGTAGATGCTCAATAAAGAAATGTTGGATGAAGACCCTCCGGTAGAGTACTAAATCCTGTTGCAGGCTTCTTCATCCCCTGCAGGTGGTGCTGGGAGACAGGTTCTTTACTTATTTATTTAATCTTAATTATATGGGCAAGCAAAGGTGTTCTCAGTACTTGATTTAAAGCTGTTGTAATTATCTAAATTTTTTCCTCCTCTTTACTCTAGCTACTGATCACAGAGGAGGAAAAAAAGACTGAAAAAGGTGATACAAATGTAGAAAAGAAAGACATTAAGATAATTGATGGTGTCTCCCAGGCCTGGCAGTGGAAAGACTCTGTAGGGATTTAGAGGAAAGAGATTTTGTACACTTTTACTTTCCAAAAGAGAAGATATATTCAGGAAATTACTCTATACTACTCTCTGACCATCTCCTCATATCTACTGTACTAATTCTAGTTTTGTATTTGTCAACCCTATACCTCTAGTATTTTTCACCATGGTTAGATGTGACTGGTTGTTGGTATTTGGGGCTTCAACTTTTAAGACTTCCTGTCCATCTCACGACCTGTTCATCACACCTCCCAGTCAGAGTCACCTGCCCTCTTTTTTTGTGTTCCTCCAATTTAAAGAACAGATTACTTATCTTTTAATATCTGAATCTCCCACCTAATTGAGAGTTGTTAAAGGGTGGAGATTGTGTTAATATCATCTTTGTGGGCTTCCTAGGTGGCGCAGTGGTTAAGAATCTGCCTGCCACAGCAGAGGACATGGGTTCGATCCCTGCTCCAGGAAGATCTCACATGCCATGGAGCAACTAAGCCTGTGTGCCCAAAAAAACAAACAAAAAAAATATCATCTTTGTATCACTAGTTCTTAATTCCTGAAATGTAGCAGACACTAAATAAATTGAATGAAAAAGCAATCAATGTCAATAGGAATGCTGCCAGCCACATACCTTATACTTTTCTCTCTCTCTCTCTCTCTTTTTAAATTTTTGGCCATACTAGGGGGCATGCAGGATCTTAGTTCCCAGACCAGGGATCGAACCCATCCCCCCCACCCCCCACTGGAAGGCAGAGTCTTCACCACTGGACCGCCAGGGAAGCCCTTTATACTTTTCTCTTTTATCATCCCTCTCCTGAAACTTTCTAAAGCCAAAAGTAGAGGTCAGCAACTACAGTCATAAATAAGAAAAGTGGTATTTTTTTAATTGACTTACATGATTCCCCCAACCTACATTTCTAACCCTATCTCTTGCACTTCCGCCCATATAAATCTTTCACAACAACCAGATTGGTCTGTTCCTTCCCTCTAATATGCTTTATGCTTTCCCACCTCTGAGACTATGCCACCTCTCTATTTTGCCCTCAGTCTATTTTAATCAGTAATTCTCAGAATGGTTCCTAAGGGGCCCATGACATCAACACTATGTTCATAATAATACTAAGACGCTGTTTCCCTTTCTACTCTCATTCTCTCACAAGTGTATGGCAGAGTTCTCCAGAGGCCATATGACATGTGATATCACAATAGTGCAGACAAGAGAATCCAGCTGTCTTCTATTTAGCCAAATAGTAAAATACAAAATGTAAAACAACACCATTTTCCTCACTAAGTGATTTTGTTTTGGAAAATATAGTTGCTTTTCATAAAAACTATATTATTCATATTAACATGTAATTAATTTTGTAATACATTGATATTTTAAATTTTCTTGATTTTAATTTCTAATATGAGAAATATGGATAGATATAACTCACAGAAACAAAAGCTCATTGAGGTCCTTAATAATTTTGAAGAGTATTATTAAGGAGTCCTAAGACCAAAGAGTTTGACAATGCTGAGCTAAGTCTTCTGTACCCTTAAAAGTCCAAAACAAGACTTCTCCTTTGATAAGCACTTTGACCACAGCAACTGGAAAGGAACTCCTTCTCTGTCTGCTCCGAATACCAGGGGCACTTACACACTTGTGCTTCTTTTACACCAATCACCTAGTACAGAACTTATGCCTAAAAGGAATTAGTATTGTCATACTGATTAAGAATGATACTTAAAAACCTTGGTGTTTAACGGTGAAATATAAACAATCCTTTTACTTCCCAGTCTCATATTGTCTTCCCAGCCTCAAAGGAAAAAAGAATTTTCTTGACTTTTCAGGCCACCCTGTCCACCAAAAAATATAATGATAATAAAGTTATACGTATACACAACATTTGTTTTGTATTTTTTATTATAAATCTGATAAATGTTCATTGAAAAAGAATGAAATAAAAAATTAGAAACAAAAAATTAAATTCAACCACACTGCCATCAACCTGAGGTAACAGCTGCTAACATTTTAGTGTATATATATATCTCTCCAGTCTTCTACTATACATATATTTTTTCCACTAAACTTAAGTTATACTGAACATACTATTATCATTTTTATATACTATTTCTAAGGTGCTATTTTCTTTCTTGCACTTACCATCATACAGTGTCTTATAGGGGGATATAAAGAAACTGGTAATGTTCATTTTAATAAGTGGGTGGTAGATACATAGGTATTCATTTTTTTTCTTTAAATTAAATATGTACATTTTAATTCTCTTTTGTATGAAGTATAACTATAATAAATGAGCTTTTACAATAAATGAATTTTTAAAGTAATATATGATGAACATTTTCCTACGTCATTAAGTATTCATTACCTCACTCAACTCTGCAACAATCCACTATATATCTTCTAGGGTATATTTAACCCATGTTTAACCCTACTGTTAGGCGTTAAAATTATTCTAATTTTTTAAAACTACAAATAATGCTTGGGTTTTCTTTCTTATACACACATTTTGCATACATCTCCAGTGATTTCCTTAGAATAAATTCAGAATTATAAGGCCAGGAGATATAAACAATTTTAAGACATTTAATCAAAAACATGCAATTATTTTTTGGTGCCACTTCTGCTTTTTCACTAGGAGAAAAACAACTCTGCAATTGAGGAGAAAAGGAAAAGAGTTTGAGAGGTTGTGAGAGAAAGCTGGGGAAGCATATGTTGGAAAGAAAACTCATAGAGAAAAACTGCTGCCAAAGAAGAGACAAGAGAAGGCAAGAAGAGTGAGAGGCATGAACAGAGTCGAAGAATGCCTACAAAGGGACAAACAAGGCATATTGAAGAGAGAAGGTTTTAGAGTCAGGCAGATGGTGGATTTAAAACAACTCATCCGGGACTTCCCTTGTGGCACAGTGGTTGAGAATCCGCCTACCAATGCAGGGGACATAGGATGGATCCCAAGATCCCACATGCCATGGAGCAACTAAGCCCATGCACCACAATTACTGAGCCCACGTGCCACAACTACTGAGCCTGTGTGCTGCAAATACTGAAGCCCGCGTGCCTAGAGCCTATGCTCCGCAACAAGAGAAGCTACTGCAGTAAGAAGCCCACGCACCACAACAAAGAGTAAACCCTGCTCACTGTGACTTGAGAGAAAAAGCCCATACTTAGCAACGAAGACCCAAATGCAACCAAAATAAATAAATAAATAGAAAATAAAAAAATAAAACAACTCATCCATCAATTAGCAATGTGCCCTCAGGCAAATTACATGAATTCTCTAGGCCAGCATTTTCTTCTTTGTACATGCGAAAAGCAAAGCGCTTGGCTAATAAATGTTTGTTTCCTCCTGAGAAAATGGAATAAAAAGTGGGGAGAGGCAGAGGTTGGGGGAAGGAAATGGAAATGAAAAATTAACCAAATGTACGGAAAAACAAAACAATGAAAAATCAAATTTCATTTCACAAATTGCTACTTTTGTACAAAGTTCTGATGTAACATGTAATGAGGAAATTGAGAAATGAAAGAAACCAAAGCCATACATGAGTGTGTGGCTTGAAAGGAATGAAAGTGTGCTTATGAGAAAAGTAGATTAATATGTGAAAACAAAGAAAAAGAATGCCAGACCTAAAAAAATCAAATGTTGACTCAAAATATTTACAGAAGATTTTTTTTGTCTTTGTATTACAGCTTAATAAAATTGTAGTTTGAAGAAAAATGAGAAAGGTGCTGGTGAGTAAAAAGGAGATTTTGATTTGGAGTACTTTATATTCATTAAACCATTTTTAAAGTTGGAAGCAAATTAGCTTCAATACTCATTATTTCGACTGACCTTGAGCCCCTGAAGGGCTGCACTTTATACCTGTGCTCACACACGTGCACACACTTTATCTTTCCCTTCTATCAAGCTAAGACACAGTTGGCAACACCCTTTTACTATTCTGCTTTCTGTTACTTACCTTCTGGTCTTTGGTTTCTCTTCCACAAGCTAAAGATAGTTCTAGGAGTTAAGAATCTCATCTTTGTTGAATTTCCCTAGCTGGACTCCCAATCTTGAGAAAACAGGTTGTCTTTTTCTCATGAAAGTTTTTGGCGCTTCATGCTCCTAAATGTGCCAAGAATGTCTTGAGACATTTTATTTGGCTTTTTGACTTGAAAATCTAAATAGAACCTGCCTGCTCAGAGGTGCAAGCACATCACCAAAATTTAATATGACTCCAAGAGAAAGTTACTCAAATCTTAGATTAGTTTTATATTAATTAAGGGTAAAGACTTGAATCAGTTTTTATTTACTCTCCAGTAATGCATTCATACAGTTTTAAATGGCTAACTGTTTCAAATTGGTGGAACTACCGCCTCAATGGGTGGTGGAAATTCACTGTAATTGATTTCCTTATTTGAATCCTCTTGGAGGAAAGTGCTACTGATAAGGAGTAATAATGGCTTTTCACATAGCAGAATTTCTTCAGGCACCAACCAAGAAATATTAAAATGTTATATAGCGAACATATTATATACTTTAATTGCAGACAGTAATCTTCTAGAAAATATGATAAACAGCCAGTTGAAATAAAGGTGAGCATACTCCAATGTAACAGAAGCATAAGTGGGGTTAGATACACTTCTGATTTATTCTGGACTGCTCGGGCTATCCATTAATCTCATCTCCTCCCAATCAGCAACAACATCATCCAGGCAATTTTCTCGTCTTCTTACTTTCGTAATATCCATCTTCCCAGAACTCTCAAGTGACTGGGAATCACAACAGAGAGGAGTTAAAAATCTATGCACATGTTCTAGATCATTTCAGAGTTCCTAAGTCCAATTAGTTTAGTTACCTCATTCCTTCCTTTGCCCTTGCCTTTCAACTTCCTCCCTTTGGTAATTCCCTCTACCAGGAAATCCAATGCACAGACTTCAATTAACAAAAGCGTTTGATTATATCTTCATAATGATGACATTCTTAGATGGTGATTAGTATGTAAAATTTCTGATTTTCAGTTTTCTAAAAATGTTAACCAAGTCTTAGAGGTTCTCAGCAAATATAATGAAAGAATCTTATAAAAGGTGTCAGGTAGTCTATACTAAAATTCTTAATAGCACCATTCATTGTCTTTTCTGTACCAAAATTTTAGATCCCTTGAGAACAATGATTGTATCCTTTTAAGATGTCTAGTTCTCTTAAATATAGCAAATACATTGCGTTTTTCAGGCCATGAGATATTTTTGATACAAAAATGTTCATCTCTCTAGTAGGAAGACATATAATCGGCATTATAGATTATGAAGCAACTAATTATGGAACTTTACTGATACTATTGTATAGCCTAGATCTGCCCTGTCCAACATGGTAGCCACTAACCACATAAATTTAAATTTTAATTAATTAAAATTAAATTGAATTATAAATTCAGTTCCTCAGTCACACTAGCCACATTTCAAATGCTCAATAGCCACATGTAGCTACCCTCTTGGACAGCACAGACAGAACATCTACATCATCTCAGAAAGTTTTATTGGACAACATTGGTCTAGATAAATTAAATATAGCATCAGATACTAATCAGTATAATTATTAGCCAGTTGTAAATAAATTTTAATTATATCTGAAAAGGTGATTATTTCTCTTTTTTTAGTAATGTTATAAAATGACTTCATGTAATCCTAAAGTAGCTGGAAAAAGTGTTAATTGAACAATTTAACAAAAATGCAACAGAGAAATGTTTTAGTTCACATAAACTATAGAACAATTTTTACTTTCATCCTTCCTATTATAAATTGACAAGGCATGTATACCTTTCAAAATATATATGATCTGTTTTAAAAAGCTTACTTCCCATAACTTCTAGGAAAATTTTTCTCCCAGAAATATATGAGGAATGAGTCAAGTTCTATGAGAATGGGTGGAAGTAGAGATTAATATTAGTATTCTTTCTTAAATGTTTTAAAATTTTATTTTCTTTTAAAAGTTCTTTGAGAGGTTAAACTTCAAGAACTATGTAGAAAACTGGATTGATGAAAGCAACTTTTTTCCTATTTCCATCTTTCCAAGAACGTGGACAATCAATGCATTCCGATATAACTCCTGCCAAAGGCTTTTGGAGAATGGCTACAAATTGAGACTGTTTTGGACCTGGAATCATTTAGCTGTATTTTTCTTTCTGTTGTCAGCCTACACTGGGAAAGACACCTGCTACACAGAGCTCATCATTTCTAAAATGATGAGAGCTTATTACTCTTGCCAAAAACTGGCCAAGTCAGACAGTTTCATAAAGCAAACAGAAAATTCTCTTGATCCAGAATTTTCAGGATGTAATGCTGTGTCTCACTCCCTCACCATGAATGAATTCAGAGTAGGAAAAAGTTAGAATCGTAAGATATTGGAACAGTTACCTTGTGTCAATAAAGCTATCAGAAACCTATAATGTGCTTTTGTGTTTGGCATAGTTTTCTCTTTTATCAGCACCTGTCACAGCACATTCAACTTCTTTTACACAGAGTGGAGAAAAGCTCAGTTCAGCAGATATTTTAACAATACTTTCAGTCACAAAGTCAACTACAATTTGGCCCCTGACTTCAATGAACCCATTCTCTAATGAATGATAGCAACAGATGAGCAGATAAGTGCTCTGAGAAAGATGACCAAGGACTCCGATGGAAAATCGAAGGAGAAAGGGTCACATGACCAGCCAGTAAGATTTCCTGGAAGTAATGTTACACAAGCAGAGTCTTGAAAGATGAAAATCTTCCTTCCTAGCCAGGTAAGGAAGGAGTGAGAAAGAGAAAAATTCTATGCAAAGGAAAACATTAGCTAAGCACAGAGGCAAGAAAACATTAAATTCCGGGAATTATGTGTAGTCTCGTATTTCCAAAGCAAGTGTCAGGGAGGTAGGCAGGGGATAGATTATTGTATTCAATGCTAAGATTAATTTTCTTCTGTGATGGGGAGTTATTAAATGTTTTTTTAGGGAGAACTAATGTTGATGTTTGTGTTTTAGATAAATCACTTTGTTGACCCTGGAAACCATATTGATACTGATATAGAAGGGGCAGATTTGAGAAATGTTAGGCATAAAGAGAGCCTGACCTAGTGGGATTAAAAGAGATTCCAAGTGATTTTCAAAAGTAGTAATAATTGAGGAATGAAATAAAAAGGAAACTCAATAGGGAGAGAGTCAATGTTTTCAGCAAGCAGGAAGGTTGGGTTTTGGTTTTGTTTGGTTAGCCAGTTTTATTAGAACTCCTATGAAAGAGAAAGTAATTAGAGATCAGAAATGAGAAAACAAAATACAAAAATTTTAGAAAAGAAATTACCACATGAAAAATAAAGAAATAAAGCACCAATAGTACAGTTAGGAAAATCCTGATAATGAATCTGAGGAAACCAAAAGTCAAGTACTAACCTGTACCAAGGAAACCCAACACACAGTCAAAGGTCTTCACTAATGGTACAGAGCTGAGGACTAGACAGCAATCCTCCTGGTTAAGAAGATGGTGTAATCATACTGAAGGAAATATAAAAACAGATGAAAAATTACACTTTTTTTTTTTTTTTTTGGCACATGGGCTTAGTTGCTCCGCGGCATGTGGGATCTTCCTGGAGCTGGGATCGAACCCGTGACCTCTGCATTGGCAGGCGGATTCTTAACCACTGCGCCACCTAGGAAGCCCAAAATTACACATTTTTAAGAAGTCAGCAAGTAAATAGGGGAAAACATAAGTTAAATCCAAATAAGCCCTAGATCTCTATATCTCCAAGAGATATGGTATTCAAACATCAATCTACTAGAAGAATTGTTTTCTTTTGTTTTTTTCCTGTAAGTGGATGCCATAAAAATTCCCTTGCCAGTCAGGTACTTTAAAGAGGAGGGAAATTTTTTTATTTGACTTTAAAATAGATAGAATTTCTTAAAATAGGACTGTATGGTTTCCTGCCTTCAAAATATTCATGACACCATCTGCATCTTGAGGATTTGGACAAGTATTTTTATTGCTTTTGTAGATGCTCCAACAAAATATCACACACACATCAAAAAATACTTTACAAAACTGTTTTAATTACTTATTCTTCAAAAATGAACAGATTAATAACCAAAAGAATGAAAGTAAAGTGGTGCCGAATAGGAAATCCAATCAATGGGGGGAAAAAGTACTATGCAGGAACTAGAAGCAAAATCTTTTCTTGCTCTTGGAAAAACAGAGCCAAAACACTTAAGCTGATGTTGGATTATTGTGTGCAAACAGTTCCTGACTCGTTCACCAAGTGAAACAAAAGCTGTAAATGTTTTTCTATCCCTCTTCTAACATTTTGGGAAAGGTTCCTGAAAGGAAAAAAAAAGGACTCAATTTAATTAAATCACACACACACACACAAACACACACAGAGGAGCACACATTTTTCCTTCTTTAGGAAGAGGTAAACAATTTGAATAACTCCCATTTATATAATTTTGAGTCACAAAAAAAATTATCTTTAATGCTTAAAGAAAGAAGGCTCCAATTGACATATATACACTACCAAATGTAAAATAGATAGCTAGTGGGAAGCTGCTGCATAAGACAGGGAAATCAGCTCAATGATGGGTGATGACTTAGAGGGCTGGGATAGGGAGGGTGGGAGGGAGTCGTGGGAGGGAGGGAATATGGGGATATATGTATAAATACAGCTGATTCACTTTGTTGTACAGCAACAACTGGCACAACAGTATAAAGCAATTATATTCCAATAAAGAGCTTGAAAAAAGAAAGAAAGAAAGAAGGCTCCAGTCACTATAATGGGATCACTTTTTTTTTGATAGGGAAAACAATAAAACAAATGATAATTTGAAAAAAAATATGAAGGAATCTATAGTGATATTATAAATAAGTAAAATATAATTGCCTGAATGGGATTTAAATTGTAAATTTTAAATTGCTTTTGTACTTTTTTAATCTTCAACTGGCTAAAACTTCCTCTTTTGGGTAAAGTATCTGTTGCTTATAAAAAATAATGCAATATAAATTTTATTTATCTACTATAGGGCAAAATATAATTAATCAGAATAGTATAATTCAAAGCAACTGCCATTACTAAAATGTCCCATTACTATGTGAGTACATATTGAATAATTCAAATTGTCATAATACAAAATATAGAATTCAACATATTCATCAGTCTCATAGATTAACTGTCAATTTAAAGAATTACCTTGAAATTTTTATTTTCAATTATCCACTTATAAATTTTAACTATTTTCTATGTAAAACTTATAAAGTGGCAAAGAGTTATAAAAAAACAATAGACTGGATTGGGGGGGTGGGATTCCAGTTAAGAGAACCATAGAAAATTAAAAGCATGAAAAATACATTTACAAAAAAATTAGTTATTATTAGACTCTATTAAATTTTAAAATGTGAAATATAAAATAATTGAAATTTATAAGTACATATGCAAGTTAAATGATATCAATGGCAGCTGTTATTATTAAGTGCTTACTCTGTGTTAAGTACTGTGGTGGTCATTTTACATGATTTCATTTAATCAAAACCTTGTATGAAGGGCCTCACAGACCCTTTATACATGTAGAGTGCTTTGAAATTTTCAAAGAACATTCTGTAATTATCTCATATGATCTTCACATTATGCTATGAAATAGACAAAAGGCAAAAGCAATTATTAGCTCTATGTAGATTACAGATAAGAAAATAAAAGGACATGAAGATCAAAATCACCAAGTTAGTACAAAAGCAGAATTATGGACTTAGTTGTCGTTCTAATTCTGAATCATTATCCATTACCTAACATTAATATCAGAGAGCCTTAGAGATCCTAAATGATTTAGGAAATAGCTTAATTAGCAAGAATTCACTGAGTTTCTACATTGTATAAAGAACAGCAGTATTTGTGTGATACAAAAAGAAATAGAAAAAGAGAGGGAAATTTGGAAAAAGAAAAAAAAAAGAGAAAATTCCATTGAAGAACTCAGTATTCGACACATTAACTTTAGGATAATTATAAAATAATATATCATTCAGTGCAAAATAACAGTTGTGAGAAATTTCCTGGTCTATTGATGTAATTTAACCCTGCTCAAATTTGATGGTAATAAACTGTGTATCTTTTATTTATTTGGATTAATCAAATCTCAGAATATTTTATTGTACTAACCTAATTCTTCTCCTAAACAGAAACCCTATTATACAAATTATTGCTACAAAGAAAAAAATTAACAGCTAGGATATACCAGGCAATCTTTCAGAAATTTTAATCCACACAATATTTGTTATAATAAAATGTTATTTCAGTTGAACATATAAGGAACCAAAATATTTATCAAAATCTCCCCCAAAAGTTACTAATGAGTATGAATAGAAAAGTTTAAATTACTAATAACCATACTTCAGATAAAAATTAAGGAAACATTACTATGGGGAAGAAAAACTTTGTACTATTAGAAGACAAAAAAAAGAAAAAAAATATGATGTACACACAAATAATATTTGGTTCAGAGTATTGTTTGAAGAATGGTAATGAGTTAAACAAAGTTTACAAGATAAAGATCTGGTTTTTTAGAAAAATAACACTAATCAAAGTTAAATTTCATACATACAACAGACATAAAAGCAGGTAGGAGAAAGTCACTGTCTGTTTGTGAGATGATAATTTCAAGATAAAATTATTTGAGGAATGAATACTCAGTTTAAAATAGTGGCATCTGAAAAAAAGACAAGTCAGGACTTGATTCCACAACTTCTAACAGAATTAACACGTTGTTATTGTGGGGATTTTTTTTAAGTGAATGGTGACTTTTGCCTCTTCTCATATATATTTTACCTTCATCTTCTAATTACTAATAATTTTCTTCTCTTTCAACAGTTCCATGCAACTACTGTAGACAAACCACAGTGATACAGTAAAATTTCTGAAAAGAGATTGACAACAAAGCATTCAACAAACATTATTTGAGCACCATCTAATGTGTGCTGAGCACACACCTAGGCACTGGGGAATAAAAGTTAAGTAGAACAGGGTAACTGCTCTCAGAACAGAGTTTAGCTCAAGCTTTTCAAACTGCAGGTTATCACCTTTTGGGAGTTATGAATCAATTTAGTGGGTTTCAGACCAACTATTTCAAAAGAATGAAATAGGTTAGAACATAATTTAAAAACTATACATCACACATCGTAAGGTAAGTATTGTTTCACGAAAGTTTTGTTTCACATTACCTATATATGTATGTGTGTACTGTCACAATGTAAAAGTTTTTTTCATACTGTGGATCACAGTCAAAAGTTAGAGAAAAAAAAAACAACTACCTTTGTTTAGGAAAATACCTGCAAGAAAATTTCACAAAATAGTTCATCCTACAAGCTGGTAACTTCAAATGTTCCAGTCTATACTAACTGACAAGGCTGAATAAGTGTCTTACCAAAGAGGTAGTCAAGCACAAGCAATGTTCTTCTTTTGAAAAATGTTATCTTTATTTAGATCTCCTTTATTAAAATGTTCACCAGTCAATCACAATGCTGTGAGGTTCCAACCAAATATTTTTACCATTAGTTAATACAACATAAAGTGAAATGAATATGATACTTCTCTCACATGCTTGGGACTCAGAAGAGGGGGTTTGGGGATATAGTTATATTATCCCAGATGATACTCAGTTAGAAACATTATACTCTGAGCTGATTTTTTAAGAGTTATAAGTTTTCTTCAAAGTTGGTAAACCACTTTCAGAGTGATCAAGGAGTGCACGGTATCAAAATATTTACATTATGAAATGCTAAGTAATTTAAACAGTCCCAACAAAGGGTTGAACGGCCAGTCATACCACAGTTTTAGAGGCTGATTCATTCCAGCTAAACATATCTGAACTCCACTGAGCTTGTTATGTTTACTTACTTTTTTAATTATTTAAAGTAAATCCTGACTAAATCCTAGACAACTCGAAGTCAGAGAACACATCTTATTCAATGCTTTGCATACACATAGTGAATGTTAAATGATTATTGTTGAATTCATTGTTGATATTTATTTTATATTTTCATTTTATCAAAATATCTGAATCAATGTTCTAGATATATTGAGAGATCTCTCTCCATTGAGAGCCCCTGGAAAATCTAAATCCATATGACCTCTGCCTTTGTAAAACTTAAATAATTAAATCCAGTATGTGTTATGGCAATTATTTTGTCCTAGTAAATACAGACACGGACCTAAATTACAGAAGAAGAGAGTTTGAAGATCACTTGATCTTACCCTTTTTTAAGGGGGAAATCAGATCTCAAAGAGGTTCAGTGATTTGCACAAGGTTATCCAGATAATCTGTGCAGGCCTAGAACAGAACTCAAGTCTTATGATGCCCAGTGGTATTCTTTCCACTGTAACACACATTTATTTTCAGTCTGCCTCCACTTCAACGTTTTGTTTTGTTTTTTCATTCTATACTACGTGCAAAATACTTCCTAAGTTATCTAGGGATTTAAAAAATTAAAACAGTCCTTGGTATCAAGGTACTTTAAAAATGCAAAATAAAAAAATATGCAAAATATACACAAGAAACACATTCATAGATTTATGGGGAATTAACTTTTAGAAAACTACTATAATTATTCAATTCAAATCTCATATCTACTGAAAAAAATCATTCGTAACCACTTCAGACTGAAATACTATCTCTCTTTGGTAGTAGGAAGAGCACCGGATAAGCAATATGAAACCTGGATTTGTGTTGTGGCTCAACCACTAACTAGATGTTTGAAAAACAATTATTAAAAACTTCAGGTTACTGATCTGTAAAATAGGGAGAGGGTGCAGGAGTAAATGAGCTTTAAAGGCTCCTTTCAGATCTAAGCAACAATTGTCTGTACCAGCCTATCTCAACTCTACACTTTAAGGTTGCAGACCTAGCACCTTAGTTGTTGCAACTGTCCAGGACTTTCACCTTACCCTTAATCCCTCCTTCTATTCCAGTGGCTTTCTGGCTCCTTTTTTCAGGCTATCTCTTACCCCTTGATGACTGAACTCTGTTTCCCTGGTTCCAATCCTCAGTACTTTCTAAAGAATTTGGTTTGTACAGATCCTCTGGTTCTTCTTATGCCTGAACATGTCAGGAAAATACTCCTACGTCATCTGCCTCTGGCCCCTGGGATCCAAGACTGAGTACCTGCCCATTCACAGGGACATCCAACAGAGATACCAGATTTGAGGTGTCTTTCCAAGTACTGCTCTGAGATATTTCTCCTATCATTATATCAGTTGTTATTTAAATATTTTATCATTTAACTTTTTGTATGTTATACAGATCCACACTCCTCAAAACTCTTGAGGTCAGATACATTTTGAAAGTCAGAATTTTTCAGCTTTCAAAAAGTAATATAATGGACAGCAAGTGGGAAAAGCAGGGGAGTGGGTTGGGGTGGGATGAATTGGGAGATTGGGATTGCCATATATACATTACGATAAGAAAAAAATCAAATTGTACACTTTAATAAAAAAAAGAGTCAGGAAAAAATAAAAAAATACAAACAAAGTAATATAGCACATATACTATGTAAAGCATAACACTATCATATTTTAAATCATTAATATATCTGAAGTTAAACATAAATATTCCTCTTAAGTGAAACAAATGAAGAATATAAAAAGCTTCACATCAGTTCAAGTCAGGTTTTTCTGCCAAATGAATTAATCTTGAGTTAGATTTTACTGCCAAATATGTTACTAAAAAAATAACAAAATAAGTTTTCTGGGATTTCAGAATTACACATAAAAGACTGTGATCTAATAAATTGTGTGAACCTTAGTATGACTGTATATACCACAAAGGTAGAGGTTGTGTCTTTTAATTTTTCATATTTCTAGAAAAGTACACAACACTCAATAAAAATTGTTCATGTTTATTTGAAGAATTCTTCCCTAAGTGCATACCACATGCCAAAACTATACTCAAGTGTTGTGAGGCACTAAAAAATCTTACAATGCCTAGAACATGCCTTCAGAAGCATTACAACCCCAAGGAGAACAAAGCATATAACAAATGTTAAAATTCAAGTTTGTGATCAGTGCCCAAATTACCGAATCAGGCAATGAGGATGTCTGAATTGGGAGTAGTAAGTTTAAATGTGAAAATTGTAGTTAATTTTAACAAGAGCTGTCAATATCTCTCAACTATCAAAGTTGGCATCATGATTTATAGTCTGGAGAGGAAATACAGTGTAATTTAGTAAGAGAATTCTATTAGTCACAAAAGATTAGATAAAAATCACTGTAACTTTTGCTTTAGATACGTGGATTTTCAGGCAGAGTTTCATTCATACTGATTCCAGAAACAGACACTTATAGGGATGACTCTACAGACTTAAAAATGAAGGAGGGTAAGACCATATCACTACACAGAACTGTCCTAGATGAGATAGCCCAATTCTGTGCGAAGAGGAAATTATTTCTGACAAAATGAAGTTTCAATTCTACTTTTTTTTTTTTTTTTTTTTTTGTCAGTTGCGCCTACTTTGAAAGGAGTGGTAGATTCTGGTAAAAGTTAGTGTCTTCTTGAGCCAAGACTAAATCAGACAGGAATGAGACACATTCACTCAGATCACATGTTATTTGCAAATCTCTAAGCAATTTCAAAGATACAAGTGATCTAATATTGGTTGTAATAGATCAAATTTATTTTTATAATAGAACTTATCTGGCATCTTTTAAACCAAAATGTTAAATATTCCTCAAAGGTAATAATGTGATTATATCTATTTTACAGATGAAACCCTTGAGCCTGGGGATACTGAGTGGCTAAAAGTCAATTAGATAATCAGTACATTATAATAAGCTTTAAATACAAGAATCTTAATCCAACTTCAGTGAATTAACCACTAACTACCAACAACCAAATCCAGACAAAGCAATTTGAAAATGTATTGGCCTTTTTCCCCAGTATATATATGTAAGTACCTCAAGTGGTCAAGGAAGTCAAATAATGAAATTGATTTGTTCATAAAAAACACTTCCTAAGCCTTATGTGTGAATTTTTCAATATCTGGCACATAAAGAAGAACTAGGAATAAGCAAGTTATCAGACAAGAGGTAAAGTCCATTCCATTCTTTCTTGTCACATCCCCCACACAGTCTTTTTTTTAAAAATAAATTTATTTATTTTTATTTATTGGCTGTGTTGGGTCTTCATTGTTGCGTGCTGGCTTTCTATAGTTGTGGAGAGCAAGGACTACTCTTTGCTTCATTGCACGGGCTTCTCATTGCAGTGGCTTCTCTTGTTTCAGAGCACCGGCTCTAGGCGCGCGGGCTTCAATAGTTGTGGAGCATGGGCTCATTAGTTGTGGCTCACAGGCTCTAGAGCATAAGTTCCCTAGTTGTGGCGCACAGGCTTAGCTGCTCAGTGGCATGTGGGATCTTCCCAGACCAGGGCCCGAACCCATGTCCCCTGCATTGGCAGGATATTCTTAACTGCTGTGCCACCAGGGAAGTCCCCCTCCACAGTCTTAAAGCAGTAACATTTCAGTCTGAAATTTATAAACCAAATAATGATCACTTGTTTCAGATAGGACAATTGATTACGACAAAGAAAAATCATCTTTGTATTATGATCCTCCGAAAGAAGCCGAACTCGTTATTTGATACCAAGTGAATTGTGAAGTATTTTTAGAAGATTTATTTCTATCAATTGAATAAAGAAAAGGAAACATCTTAGGTGTCTAAATGGGAAGACCAACCTGGCAAAGACTGTTACTGGCAAAAATGAAAGGAAGCCTATAAGTGATATCAGATGACATCTCCTATGGGGTTATTTTAGTAGTGATACCATCTGACATCTTCTATAGGGTTATTTGGGGTGAGTGTGACATTTTCTTAATGAGAAGATTAGGAAGTTGCCCTAAAAGAGTCTTATATAATGCATAAGGCCAAGGAACATATGGATAAAGAGTTGCTGGAGAAGTGTAAATATGACTCTTGAAGTAGTAAATGAAGGTTAAACATTAACAGCTGGTCCAGGGGAAATGAAGAGGGAAAAAAAGCAAGCTGTCTGTTTCAGACTGGTGTTTCACTAACCAGTAAGTCATCTTTATCTGTTTTCTATTTCAGGTCACCTGGCCAAAATATATTACATTCCAAAGTTCAAGGAAATAACTTTTAAAAGTTGCTATCATTTAGTTAACCTAAAAAAAAAGACATTTTAGGATGGTGACTTTAAATTTTGAGCTGCATAGGGTTGTTGTTGTTTTTTTCCTTTTTAAGAAAGCAGTACCAACCAACAAGGATCTACTATATAGCACAGGGAACTATATTCAATATTTTGTAATAATCTATAAGGGAAAAGAATTTGAAAAATAATAGATATATATATGTATAACTGAATCACTTTGCTGTACACCTGAAACTAACACAACATTGTAAATCAACTATACTTCCATTTAAAAAAAAAAAGGCAGTACGCTTTTAGCTGTAAACATATCACATTACTGCTTTTTAAGGACTCACAATTTGTACTTTTATATATTAAATCTTAGACTAGGAAAACCACCTTCCCCCCTTCCCCCAACCTTCCACTTCAAAACTGTATCACAATTTTGCTTCTGCATTCTCTAGCTCAAAATTCATTCATTTGGTTCAGGAACATCAAGTCTTCCATGCAACTTGAAAATCAAGATATTACCAGTTGCTGATCACTCCAGCTGTATGGCAGAGTTAATCAAATTAAACATAAGAATCAAATGTCCCAACAAACTTACTATAGAATACTATTCTGAAGAGCCAGCTTGCAGTGCTCCTTCTACTAGAGTACAGCATAAATTTCAGTCAATAAGTATATCTGTCTCTGGCACACTTCTGGTAGTACTGCATACGTAACATTACTGGTGTGAAGAGCAAGAATTTTCCACTGAAGCCAAATCATAGTCTCCCCTTGAGACCAGATCATAGTCTCCCACTGAGACTAAATCATTTCCAATTTTGGAAGCCAAATAAATGAACTTAAGAAGCTCCCTTTGCCTCAAATCATGTTCTAGGAGTGAAAAAACATAGTTGCTTACGACTCTTTTTTTTTTTTAAGCCATTTAAGTGTTAATCTTTTCTAGTGTTAAAAAAACTGGAAAACGGTAGTAACACAAAGTGTTAATCAGTCCTCCATCTCTGGAAAATATGTACAATAGTATTGTTATATCATACATCTTATAGTCTGGAGAAGAAGTAGTATGTAATTTGGTAAGTAAATTCTGTTAGCCATAAAAAGTTATAATGAAAATCCCTATAACTTTTGTTCTAGATACAAGGTTAATGTTCAAAGTTGCAGTAAATATAATGCTATATCTGGAAGTAAAAAATTGTAAACTACCCCTAATGAAAACGACAATGACCAACACTGAGCATGCAGTTTATTCTGTTGGGGCAAATATGTACTTGCTTATAAATTTTACCGTAAAATAGTATAATAGTACCCAAAATATGGTAAAATAAATTTTATCCTAAAATATTACCGTAACATTTACTTTAAATTTTACCATAAAAAATCAAGTTATGTAAATTCATATTGAATAGTATATGTGTACAGCTTTGGTTTTATTCATTTAGTTAACATTAACAGAATACATGGTACAAGGCATTATGCTAGGTAAGATATCTCTACCCACAAGAAGCTTAAAGTCTAGGAGGTAAGATTAAAAACTTGTACATAAATAGGAAGCCATTGGAACAGACAAAAGCTGTAACTAATGAGAGACATGCAAAGCACCTGGAGAGTTTACAGGTGGGAGAGATCAGAGAACTTCATAGAGGATGTAGCATCTAAGGCAGGTTTTGAAGGATGGGTAGAATTTCCAAATAGATGAGGTAAAACATTATTTATGATGTGTATTATATCCACTAAATTCCAGGCATTTGTAAGGTACTAAGGATACACCTGTTAACAAGATAGATAAAAACATTCTCTGCATTCATGGAATTTGTAGTCCAGTGGGATATATATTCCAAATAATAAATAAAAATGATACACTAACATATAAAACCAATGAAACACAAAAATAGCAGGAGGCATATTGCAGAATTGTGCCTATTTAACATAGAGGGTATTTAAGTGTTGGTTAACCCAATTGCTTGAAGCAAAATTTTTGGTACATTTCAATCACTTGTACCTCCATGTTGTCTTTACTGAAGTAAAATAGATCATCCAATAATCTAGATTGATCAATGTAATCTGAAAGAAACTTAATTAGAAAGTTTAAAAACACATGTTTAAAATGTACCATTTAAAAAGCAAATATATGTATAAAAAAGAAATGTCTATCCATATCTGGAGTTTGACTCTTACTTCTGCCACAAATTAGCTGCATGAACTTGAGGTCACCACTGTCTGCTTGTTTCCCCAGTGACAGCACCGACAAAATGGTATCCACTTCAGAAGGCTTATTGTGAGACTCAGATGAGAGAAAGCTATCTCAAAGCACTTTATAAGATACAAAATGCTACACAAAGGTAAGGTAATGTGATTATTATATATTTACTTCACGTGTAATTTTACTACCTACTTATCTAACCTAATCTTTATCAAACAAAAAAAACTATTCTGTTTAACTAGGGCTTACTTTATACCTACTTTGGGGTTAACCTATTCAAAGAAGAGGTAGAATCACATTATCAGAAACTTGCACATCAGGTTGAAGCTAAATTACGTATTTAAGCAAAACCTTGAAGGACTATCTAGCCAGGTACAATTAGCATCTGTTTAAACCACAAACTCTTCCTTTCCCCCCAAATTCATGCAGGTTTTAAGTTGAATATCCTGAGGTCCTGAAATAGTTATTTGTTAACTAGAACAGGTTCACTTCCAAATCATACTATGTAAAATAAATGCTAGTTGTTTTAAATAGAGGCTTTTTTTTTGGAAATTAGTTCTTCTATATATTAAACTAATCATCAACAGGGTAAAATGTTTATAGTCCACGCATTTATCATTTTGCATTTATAATCACTGCTGAATAATTTCCAAAATAGCACAAAATCACTTCAAAAACCAAAGTCCAAGAGTACCAAGTTTCTACCAACAGGCAGAGCTCTCTGAGACTGAAAATAGATACAGATTAAGGCAGCACCATTCAATTCCTTCAAAGCCCCACCATTCATACAGAATTCAGGAGTTTACATTGGCCATAAACGTGATGAGTTCAGGGACTTCCTTTTATTTCTGATCGTAGTTTTCAGAAGATTATTCACTGGTATGATTTGGTCCTACACTTAAGCATGATGAATAAATTAAATAATACATTTTATTTTTGCATAACTGCTCCAGCTCCAGTGGATTCACTAATGATTCACAGGCCACTACATATTTGCAAATAATAGGATTTTTATAGCTTAATAAAGGCCATCCCAAACAATATTTTATTATATTGGAATTTCAATTATATTTTGTAATTACTTCCCCTTGTTCCTGTTACTGATATGTGATCTTACAGATAGCAATAAGCTGAAATAGTTTTGTATAAACCCTCATTTCCGGAAAAGAATCTGAACCAAACCCTAGGAATGAGTATGTCTTATAAAAGAGCGTTAGATCCCTAGGATCTTTATCAAATGGCAGTGATAGGCTAGCCCTTTGTAAATAGTCAAGAATCAGCATTTCTGCCTTACATCTTCCTTTTAAAACTGTCAGCGAATCTGAAAGATGTTGTACTTATAACCTCTTTCGCTGACATTTCATCCTTTCGACTAACCCAACACACACACACACACACAGACACACACACACACTTTAAAGAGGAGAGGGAGAAGATGAAGAAGGAGCTGGTGTAACCGGGCCCCTCGACTACAGGAGTCCTGTCCTAGAATGCGAACACGCCACCCCGAAAATCGTTTTATTCAGTTCTAATTCGTCCGCACAGCGCCTCCTGCCGGTTCCGGCGGCGGCCGCTCGCCGCGGGGCTGGAGGACGTGGGCCGGGCTGCCTCCCGGGCTCCGCCGCGCTCCTCCTGCGGGCCAGCCAGGCGCGCTGCGACCCTGCTGCGCACAGAAGGCGGGAAAACGCTGGCGGCCTGCAGGGTCGGGAGCGAGCGCCCACCCGGAGAGGCAACGGGGCCCTAAACGCTGTTCCTTCTGTGATCCCGTCAGGCCTCCGCTCCGTCTAGGGCGAGGACCCAAGAGGCGCCCCCACGCAGTCCACACCGGACGCCTCAGCCGGCGCCGTCAGTGGTCTGTCCTGTCGCGCTGACCGTCCGCGGCCGACCCCGCGCTCCCACCCTGCCTGGGCCGCGCGCGGGCCTCGCATCTGCCCACGGCTCCTGGCCGCTGCTAGCTCCCCGCGTGGGGCGCGAGCCCTCGCTGCCGCGAGCCGTCGCTCTTCCCGCCTGCGTCTCAGTTCTTCTGCTTTCCCGCCACCTCCCGCCGGGCCCTGCCTGGCGCGTTCCCTTCTCACGCCCCCAGTGCGCCGATCAACAAATAAACGCACAGAAGTAGCACAGATAAGTATTAACCGAGGAGAATCGCTCGTGGGCCCGTGTCCCGCGGGGCACGTCTGCAGGTTTGCGCCTTACTCCCAGATCTGGGCCACGCCTAGGACGCCGCAGGAGCTTTCCTTCCCGCCCGCTGCCAGGGCGCACGAGACGCGGGCACCAGCGTTCCCGGGTCGCGCCCACCTGGCTTCCGGCCTGCGCGAGGGGACGAGGGCTGTTGAGGAGGGCGACCACTTGGTTCCCGCGGAGGCCGTCGGGCCCCTTGTTCGGCTGCTGACCTCGGAGGCCGCGGTTGTGAGCGGCGATCACGCAGCCAGACGGTGCTTGGCGAGGCGGGAAGGCATCCAGGGAGCGTCTCTGGGGGCATGTGAGACTCTCCTAAAGGAAGAGGGCACTGGGGAGAGCCTCCTGGACACAGACTAGGCCTCTGCCTCCCCGCCTACCAACCCCCCAAACCCCAAGCCGTCTGTCTAGGGTCTCCTTTAGGTCCTTCCCCACCCCGCCCTTTTATCCTTCTCTCACTCTTTCCTCTCTCTCCTTCCTCTTTCTCCATTTCTCCTCCCTCCCTCTCCCATGTCCGCTCCAACACTCTCCCCTCCCCTCCCCATCTCCTTCTACCCTCTGAAACCCTCTCCACTCCCACCCTCTCCCCTCTTCCCCCCACTTCCCCTCTCACCGGAGCCCTCTCCTCCGCCATCCCCCACTAAGATATATTTGGCACTCACCACCTTTTATAACCTAATGTTTCTAAGTTTTTATGGAACTAAACTCTCCCAGGATATGAGGCTAATTTCATCTTTTTTTTACTACAGTACATAATACAGTTTCTGGTATACAAGGGGCGCTGCCTAAATATCGAATAAACTCTTGAAATGGATCTTCACACGCAGGAGTTTTCCTCCGTTGGTAAAGTCGAAGGTCCTCGTTCTCCATCGATGAAACCAGAGAGTTTTACGTTGGTTAATACACAAGACCATCCATCTCTGACCCGGGCACTGCCCAGGCTCTGGAGACTCAGGGCTGGGGCTGTCTCTTGCCGGTGGCGCACGGGACAGTGAGAAACTGGGGTCCAGGCTCCTAAAACGCCCCATCCTCGAGCAGGGCGCGCAGGCGGGTCCCTCCATCCCGGCGGCGGGAGCGCCCTGACCCAGCCGCAGCCCGAGCCCCGAAGCTGAGAGCCAGCCCAGCTCTCCGCAGACTCTTCCTAGTGACCAGTTCCTGGAAGTTGTCTCGCACCAGGCACCACAGAAGGGCGTGCCTCCGGGTTGCACAGATGGTCCTGCTGCCCTTGCAGGCATGGCGCTGGCTTTCGCTGTACACATCATCTCCCTCTTTGGAGAAAGGCCCCAGAAGAACAGTGCCTCTGTCCAGCTTCAGGCTCCTGGTATCCTCGAGTCTGGAGTCCCTTGGCGACCTTTCTTACTCTCCCAGGGGCAAGATAAAAGGGAGTTACGTCGGAGCCCTGAGCCTCGAGCACGTGGCTTCTTTCTGCTCTGCGTTTATACTATATACATATAGTATAAACAGAAATGTATTACCTGTAGGCACAAGTGGAGAGAGTCTTCAAGGAAAAAGAGACTGCCAAGACTGGAATTTGGGGGACACAGGGGCACAATACAATTCTTGCTCTCAACTGGTTAAGTGTCTTTGGACAAGTCCCTATCTCCTTCTTTCCTTTCATTTCACCATTTACTAGATAAAGTTGTTGGGTAAGCCATATAACTCCTATGTTCTTTTTCCAACTCAGAGACTGTCCCCCATAAAGAGGCTTTTAAAAAATTTTGTTGACCATTTGAATTAGTTGGTTTTGCTTTTCTTCTTTTTAGCTTCTTTTATCTCTATTACATTCAGAGAAAAACAGGTGAGAAACATCTTAAAATTAAAAAGGAGAAAACATTCAGAGAAGTCTGGAAAAAATGGAGAAAGAAAAAAAGTGAAGAGATCAATTAATGTAATAATAATTTTTAAGATATCCAATTTCTTTGGTGAAAATAAAACAAGACAGAGCCCCTTAAGACTCAGCCTCCGGTTCAGGTTTACAAACGAGCTACTGAAGCTCAGGTTTGTAGAGGGCAGGGTGTGCATTGGCTTGGTAGGTCTCAATCACAGGATCTCATCTCCCTACACTGCCAAATGGAATACTCTGCATCTTAATTGCTTGTTCCATATGGTGTGGCTAAAAGCTGTTGTGTCTTAATATTCCTAAGGTGAATGGTGGAATCTGGCCATAGGTAAAATGGAGAAAAAAGGACTGGGTGGGGAAGAAAGAAATGAGAGTTAAGGAATCTCCAGCAATGTGGTGTCTTAACTCAAAACCTTTCTTTAGCTTCTTAGGTTTACATGCAACTTAGCCAAGGGTTGAAATCTCTCTTCCTGAACCCATTCTTTTATAAACCAATAGTCTGTCTGCATCTGTTATGAGCTAGGTACTAGGTGTTAGGTGCTTCGGACCCTATTTTGAACAAACTTTGGGGTCCGGTTTACAAACTAGTGAAAGAGGTGGGTGGTATGAAAAGTGCTGTTACATAGCAATATATGGGTGTCATGGGGGCATTAAGAAGTACCAGAGTCAAGATCAAGGAAAAGCTCTCCCTAGAAATGCCCCTTAAGCTAAGCTTTAAGGAAAGAGTTGAAAGGGGGGCAGTTGGGCAAGGGGGCCACAGAGTGGGGGAGGAAGGATGGGTATCCAAAGGACATGTCTGAAGGCCCAAGGCTAGAAATAGCTTCCTTTAGAGAAGTTCAAATAATTCTTTAAAGCAGATACAAAGGGTAAAGATGAAAAATAAAGGAATAGTGGAAATACAGCTTAAGAAGCAGGAAGAGGCTATATTTTGAAGGGCCTTATGTGCTGAATTTTAACTTTGTCCTGAAAGCTATGGGAAGCTCTTAAAAGATTTTAAGTGGGAAATAGATGATGCAATTTGCTTTTTAGAAAGGTCATTTTGTCAGTAATGTTGAGGACACATAGGAGGGTTGAGTAGGTCGTAGAGAAACCACTTAGAAGACTATTGCAAGTAGCGCCTGATAGAGGTGATAAAAGTCTAAATTTAGGCAGTGATGGTGGCTGTAGAAATGAAATTGAAGAAGGACAGGGAGAAAGGGAGGGACTGATACAAGAGATAACAAAAAAGAGACTTGAGAGAACCTGATGAGTAATTGAGCCTGAGGCATGAGTGAGAATGAGGAGTAGGGAAAGATTCCCAGTCTTCCAGGTGAGGTATCTGGAGATTTGATGATGCCACTTGCTGAGAGAGAAGCCAGAATTGGAACAGAGAGATGATGTGTTCAGCTTGGGACATGTCAATTTGGTGTGTCTGTGAGACATCCAAGTGAAGATGTCAGATAAATGGATATCTGGGTCTGGAGTTCACCAGTGATCAGGGCTGAATGTAAAGTCTTAGAAGTCACCAGCGTAAAAATGGTAGCTGAAGCCCTGGGTTAAGGAGAGTGCTCAGTTAAAAAACTAATTTAGCTACAATGGAATATTACTCAGCTATAAAAAGGAATGAGATGGAGCTATATGTAATGAGGTGGATAGACCTGGAGTCTGTCATACAGAGTGAAGTAAGCCAGAAAGAGAAAAACAAATATTGTATGCTAACTCATGTATACGGAATCTAAAAAAAAAAAAATGGTACTGATGAACCCTGTGACAAGACAAGAGTAAGGATGCAGATGCAGAGAATGGATGGGAGGACACGAGGGTGGGGGGCGGGGTGCGAAGGGGAAGCTGGGATGAAGTGAGAGAGTAGCATAGACATATATATACTACCAACCGTAGAATAGATAGCCAGTGGGAAGCTGCTGTATAACAAAGGGAGATCAACTCGATGATGGATGATGCCTTAGAGGGCCAGGATGGGGAGGGTGGGGGGGAGTCAAGGGAGGGAGGGAATATGGGGATATGTGTATAAATACAGCTGATTGACTTTAGTGTACCTCAAAAACTGGTACAAGAGTTTAAAGCAATTATATTCCAATAAAAACAAAATTTAGTCAACACCAATTTAGCAGGCCATCAGAAGAAGAGGAAGCCTTGAAAGATATTAAGAAGGAATGTTCAGAAAGGCAGAAGGAAAACATAATGATTAGCACCATTTGGGGGATATCTATTGTCTTCTAGTCAATGGCCTGGGACTGTTATGTACATTATTTCACTGAATTCTTATGGAAACCCCAGAAGGTAGATGTTTTCAAACAGAAAAACTTAAGTTCTAAGAAATTAAGTAATTTGACTAGAGTATGTTCAGCCTCTGGGGTAAGATGAAACCTAGATTGAAATCCCATCTCCCAGTAGCTATGGGATGTGTGCAAATTTGTAATCTCTCTGAGTCTTGATTTCCTCATCCACATAGGACACAAATAGAACCTACCTCTGAGGACCGTTGTGAAGATTAGATGAGATTGCATATGTAAAATGCCTGGCACAGAGTGGGTACTCGATACCTGATAGTTATTAATAACCATAACCACATATAATTATGTTAACAGGTTGCTGTCTCTTCTTTAGCTCCTTGGCCTGAAAATGTACTCCAAATTCTCACTTAAGGTCCTTAGTGTACAACTGAGACCTAAGCCAGGCTAAATGCTTATAGGCTTTTGCTAAAGACTTGGGCATAGCTTGATGGGAATGAATACAGAGAGCACCGTAAAGCTTGATAATCTGAAAGTGTATCACTACATCTTAGGATCCCCTACAGGGGTACTGCCTTCCTGCCTAGCCCTTGGGAGAAGCTATTTTTCCATACCATCAGGGAGCATCATCAGATAGTCAGTATACCTAAAAGTCCAGCAGGAGTGTGGGAGTCAGGAGTTCTCACCCACATCCAAGACCCACCTTCCAAGATCTTGATATCAGTCTGAAGATCTGCCCCTTCCAGATGATTCATACAGGGATGCTCACTTTCTTCAGAGAGGATCATGTCCCTCTCTGGGAGTATGGCCTTTCACTATGGCCTCAACAGTAGAGCCTTATTAAAACACAACAAAATAAGCCCAACATTCATAATTCCTAGAAAAGATGAGGCTTCTTATACAAATTCTTCTCAATCTTTCATAACCCTTCTACTCAAATGTCACTCTGAAAAGTAGGTTTGGATAAAGCCAGAAACTGACTATAGTT
This sequence comes from Hippopotamus amphibius kiboko, assembly GCF_030028045.1. Classification (NCBI taxonomy): domain Eukaryota; kingdom Metazoa; phylum Chordata; class Mammalia; order Artiodactyla; family Hippopotamidae; genus Hippopotamus; species Hippopotamus amphibius. Next base: position 136,637,337 of record NC_080190.1, on the reverse strand, counting down.
CAAGTACAACAATAAGACCTATAGCAAAAGGGACCTGCCAGATTGAAAGTAAGAAAAAGGTTTTGTCAGTGTAATTGAGAAAGAATCATAAATTTATGTTTTCAAAATTAAAAGATATAAGTAGATATAGAGATGAATAAATTATTGGTTAGTGTTCACTCATGTGTTTTTAATCCTATAATATGATTAGGTATTTCAAAGTATTGAGACTTTTGATCATGGCTTTAGTACAATTCATAATGTCAGTTCTTTTATTTGTTTCTTCACACTTGTTTCAAGGAATGTAGAGACGTTTTTTACCCTAGGGCTCCGGTCTTTTTACCTCTCAGGTAGGGATTCTGTGCAGATTTTTTGAAGGCTTAGCACAGCTTCAATAAATAAGAGACTCTAAGTTGTGGCCCAATTTGCCCATTCTAAAAGCCATCTCCATTAACTATTTTTATGGTAATAGTTAACCTGTGAAACATAGAAAAGCTGAAATGTATTTCATTGACCCACAACATCCAATTTTCATTGGAAATTATCCTCTTTAGGTTAAAATTTTTAATGGCATCCGTCACGATGGCAATAGGTCTCCCCCAAACAAAAAAAGAGGCGAGTTGTTGCCAGGGCAGTATGGGAAATGCTGGGTTCTACTTTGTTAATCAGATCTCTTTATTACTAGGCTTCTTAGAGACATTAACTGTTAATGTGCATTGTGACGTTTCATGTGTATCTGACTACAAAATTCTGTTTGTCTCAGAGAGTCTTAAAGAGACTTTTGCATCATGGGTTATGCTTTAAAGGAAACTTATTTGCCATAACTATCTGTTCATTACTGAAATAGCGTACTTCCATTGGAGAAAGTCATTTGAACGCTCCCTTTTCATTGAAATCACATTTACCTCCTCCAGGGAGTACCCATTATCCCCTCCCTTCCTCTCTGACTAGGGAACCTTCTACATATTGCCATAGACACCAACATATACTTGGATCATAATGTTTATTTTTCACTCATGTTTTTCTTTGTTTGTCTCTCATACTAGATTAATACAGTGTCTGACACTTGAGGATGCTCAAATATTTGTTGAATGGCTATCAAATGAATGAAAAGTATGGAATAAATTCAATCAGAGGAATTTCTTGGTTGCAGATATGTCTCAGGGATTTTCATAGGACCTCAGGTTGTATAAAAATAAAAAAGATGCCCCCATTGACACACCCACTAGGCAAACACCTATTCCATATTCTTTTGTCCAGGCAAACTTAATCATTACCAAGAGCTCCCGTGAGTGGAACCATAGCTGTATAATTCCATTGGATTGTTTCCATAAGGTTTTAGCTCAAGAGAGAAAACATGACTAGGGAAAAGGAATCCTTAATTACATCTTAAAAATATGATCAAAAGCAACATTTAAGAAAAGTGTTTCCAGGGAAGAGCTGAGGATGACACCCGGTTTATAATAATTCATTTTCCCAAACCTCAGAGCATGTGATCAAAGCTGATATACATTATCTCAGGCTTGGTACCAGAGTGACTCATTTTTTCTTACTTTTTTTTGAAGTTATTATTTGGATGAATTAATAGATGAGGAAGAGCCAAACCTGGGCCAGCCAGGTGTAGACTCTAAAAGTCCTGCTGCCTTTGTAATAATTTCTTTTTTTTTTTCTTTTTCTTTCCTTTTTTTAGTGAAGAAGCTGTGGCCTTTGGCAGCTTGAGATACTATCACACAATTCAGGCCCTTTTAAATCAGGATAGGAATATAGCAAGTTAGAACTTGCAGGAGGAGGACAATGGAATCTCCTCATTAAATGTGTAGAAGGTTGCAAACAGATTCGTTATTAGGCAAATCAGTGTGATACAAGTACTCATGACGACCTGTGTGCTCAACAGGGATCATTCAGTTAATCTGGGCCAAGGATTCAGAGGATTCATATCCAGTAAGACTTCAGCTCTAACCAGTTAATCCTCCTTCCTACCATACCACCAGAGAAGGAAACAAAACAATGAAGCTTCTAATTCCCTCTCCCTCCTCCCATAAGGTGTGCTAACATTGATTCATTGGTAATTGTTGACAGATCTCCCAGAAAGACTGAAAATTTGCTAAATTCACTGACACATTTGGATGAGAGAGATGAAAACGTCTTAGCCTAAATCTAAGTAAAGAAAGAATAAGCAGTGTATTTTTCTGAGGACCTGGTGGTGTGGTGACACCATTCCCTAACAATTCTAAACATTTTACAAAGCACAACTCAAACATCTCACCTGTTTATATAAGAGGAATTCGCCTCCCTCTCCCCCTCCACCAGGTTTACAGCTTAGGGAAAGGAGAGGACAGGATTGAGGCCAATCATTGGAAGGTGCGTGGAGAAGAATTTTGAACTGAGCATAAGACTTTCCTAACATTCGGCATTATCTGACAATGGAATCTACTACTTCGTAAAACAGTGAGTGCTCTTTCCATTAGTAATACTATAAGAGGGATGGACAAAGACATGGCTAAAGTTCCTTCCAATCCAAAGACATTTCTATTCTTGAAGCATAATGAAGACCACCACTTTGGACATAGGCTAGCTGTCCTGACTAGCAAATCAGGGCCCATTGGCTTTTGTCCTTAACTTCTTTAATAAGTAATGTTTCCTTCTTCATTGGTGCTGAGAACTGGAGACGCAGATGGAGTTGAAATAAACAAAATACCTTCTGAGCAACTAAAACATCTTGAACTGCATGCTCACTGTTGCATATTTTTAAGAAAATTTAAAAGTTGCTCTCTCTTTTCAAAAGGAGGAACCATTTGGAACAAATACTCTTTGTTCACCAGAACTATGAGATCTCCATAATGAGAAGAAAGCTGACTGGGAATCATCATATTACTCTATAAAACCAATTTTCAACTGATATTTACTAACAGTCTTCTAAGAAAGGCCTGAAAGATGAATTCTTAATTTGATGTTTTCCAACCCCATTACTATAACAGCACATATTATTTCTTTTTTTAAGATTTATTTACTATTTTATTTATTTAATTAGTTAATTATTTTTGGCTGCGTTGGGTCTTTGTTGCTGTGTGTGGGCTTTCTCTAGTTGTGGTGATTGGGGGCTAGCCTTCGTTGCGGAGTGCAGGATTCTCACTGCAGTAGCTTCTCTTGTTACAGAGCAGGGGCTCTAGGTGCTCGGGCTTTAGTAGTTGTGGCACGTGGGCTCAATAGTTGTGGCACATGGGCTTAGTTGCTCCACCGCATGTGGGATCTTCCCAGACCAGGGCTCAAACCCATGTCCCCTGCATTAGCAGGCAGATTCTTAACCACTGCACCATCAGGGAAGTCCCAGCATATATTATTTCTAATATCGAAGTTTTTTTTATAACTTTAAATTGGCTTTTGACTATCTTAGGCATAGGGTAAATTCTTCTAGTCTTTAAACCCTATGCTAATATATATGATTTGAGTCTATCAATTGTACTTTAACTTTTTTTGTTTTTTAACACTTATTGGACACATTATATGCCAACCATTGTGCTAGAAATTTTCACATAGCTTGCATTTGGATAAATAGTTCTAGGACAGTGAGTTAGCAGAGGAGTTTACATTATTTATAGGAAGCCTTCAGAGAATTTGTAAAGCTAAACAGTGCATGTAATAGTAATTACAATAATGATAAATATCTAGGATGATAAATATCTAGGCATTACAGTTTATATCTTTCAAAACACTTTAGTGTACACTCCTTTACTTTATTGGATTTTTTTCCTCTGCTTTACTGTTTTTGGGGTTTTTTGTTGTTTTTTTTAATAAATTTATTTAGTTATTTTATTGGCTGTATTGGGTCTTTTTTGCTGTGCATGGGCTTTCTTTCTTTTAGTTGCAGTGCATGGGGGCCACTCTTCGTTGTGGTGCACAGGCTCCTCATTGCAGTGGCCTCTCCTGTTGCGGAGCACAGGCTCTAGGCGCGTGGGCCTCAGCAGTTGCAGTACATGGGCTCAATAATTGTGGTGCACGGCCTCTAAAGCACAGGCTCAATAGTTGTGGCACGTGGGCCTAGTTGCTCCGCAGCATGTGGGATCTTCCTGGAGCAGGGATCGAACCCCTGTCCCCTGCATTGGCAGGCGGATTCTTAACCACTGCGCCACCTAGGAAGCCTGGGTTTTTTTAAATAATAGCTTTATTTGTTATATCTATATGAATTATAGATATAATTCATATACTATAACCTTTACTGATTCTTAACCTTACTTAAAGAAATAAACTCGATGCCAAAGAACAGAAAAAGCCTTAACTGTAAAACAAATAAACAACTCTTCAAGAGTCCATGTTTCACTAATATTTAAATTCAAGTATGTTTTAAAGAGATTAAAAAGAAAAAATATTTTGAGGCAAAGTTAGAAGGACAAAGTTTGGGGAGAGAATAAAGACATCTGAAAAATAATATGAGGAAAGAAAGGATGATGGTATAAAGTATACATATCAAGGGAGTGTTGGGGGGAGGGGAGTGTGAAGTCAGGAAACTAAGTTTGGTTTGGTGAACATCAAGAGGGCTGATCAGGGGTTTTGAGAGAGGATGGGAAAGATTAAGAGACTAGCCAAGTTAATTTGGAAATAAGCCAGCTTCACATATAATAAGCTAAGAACTATCTGAGAGGATTGGTAATTCAAGAAGGTGGCCAGAGAATGCTTGCTGCACAAGGAGCAAAGATAAATCAAAATAGACTGATGTCTGAAGTTTAACTCAAGGGATAAAAATAACTTGTATATATATTTTTGCAATATATATAAAATAAATAAATAAAAATATATACAAACAAATAACTTGTATATATTGTTTTGAGTCCAGTCTAAAGTGGATGATTCACTAGAAAAACCACACTGAAAAAAATGTTGTTAGTTTAACGTATACTAAATAATCTATTCTAAAAGCCAAATGTAATTATAGGATCCAGTTAAAACAATGCTTTTTAATTTTAAAAATCACATGCAGAGAAGAAATAATGCATTGTATTTGAACTTAAAATATTAGCTCTTAAATTTTACCAACTGTTCCAAATATAAATGTAGCTAGAATTAATATAATGATGATCAGATTATTTTGTATTCATTTTAAATGTTACAAACTTAAAAATACCCAGTGGACTTTTCATATCAGAATTTATTATACTTAGTGTTCTTTGTGAAATGAAATTGCTGTTTTTACTCAAAGTGGATTTCAGGCACAATATAAATTAATTCATGCTACTTTAATTAGAGTATAATTAATTAATTAACCAAACAAATCTTATTATCATTACTAAATATAATGGAAACATTTCAAGCTCCTTTAAGTTTTTTTATCACTTTGTACTACCAATACAACATATTTTCACTTTTCAACCAATTATCTTTTTATGTTATTTATTCCAAATAATCAATCAGGTTACTTTTGTTAAACCTGTCTGAATCAGAGTGTATATGCAGGTTAATTTAGTCATAATTGACCTTTCAAAAATTACCAAAATTCTGGTCATTTGTTAATTTACAAATTAGTTTACCTTTTTAGCATTTTAAAAGTTATTTACATTTATGTACTCTTAGTAAAAACAGAAATTAAAAACTTTGCTCATTCAGATACTTTGAGAACTTTAAGATACCTAAATATGTAAGAAAACAAACCAACATTTTAAAATATTTTTTGAATCACAGATGTCTCTGAACATCTGATGAAAGCTATAGCTTCCTCTTTCCAAAAAAAAAATACGTGTGTATATGCACATGAAATTTTGCTTAAATTTCACAGTTTATGGACTCTCTGAGGTCTACCTTATGGACCCACTAGAAGTCCTTGAACTCTGGGTTAAGAACTCTTCAATAAACCCACACTGCTTTGGCAAGGTGGAAAACTTACCGTTAGAAAGTATGATTGTTTAAGCTCTCATTCTTTAGGGGCATGTATCTGAAAGGAGTGATTTAAAAAAAAAAAAATCTCCCTAAAAAACTTTGGCTCAGTTATCCTCCTGTTTAGCCTTAAAATGAGGACCAATTTCCTTTGGGTCAAACCCCAAACTCTTAGTATCTTGACTTTCTAAATGCTTGACAACTATAGACACTTTAATGAAATCCAAATGGGTGAAATTCAACACTTCATTCTGATGTTCTTTACAGATGTTCTTAATAAGGACATTGAAGAAGTCCTTAGAAGCCTAGCTTCACACATCAGCCAAGGAAAGAAAGAATTCATTGGAAAATTAAGATAATAAGTAATGCTGGAATGTTCCTGTACCAGTCAATATTGAGCATTTACAGTAGAAACCTGTAATTAGCTTTGCAGGGAAGTGTGTAGTGGCAGGGGTAACGTCTGCTGATAGACTCCTGGGAAGCAATAGTGTTAGACCATACTACCTTCTAATGTTGACTACTTAAATCCTGCTCAGAATAATTTTCCCCATAAAGACTTCACTTCTATAAGTGACCTTTAAAAAAAAAAAAGAATACAAGAAGAAAAAGCTGAAACAATTACCTTTGGCTATCAATTTTAAAACAATTTTTAATAATAGATTTGAAAGTAATTAATGTAAACTATATAATTGCTGGACTTTTATAAGTAAAATGGATATCTTAACACCACATAGGTAGATTAGGTCACCATAATCATTCTGTTCTTCCACCCCCTTTACTTGCTAACAGTAGACAAGAGCTCACCTGAAATCTGTTTTCAAAGCTCTGAATAGAAGAGTTGCAGTCTGGGGAATTATTTTCCTGAACATTCTTTGAGACCATCTGAAGAGAAGGATTTGCACACTTAGATGGACACAAAAACCTACATGAAACATTTTTATCAATAAACTTGCAACTTTGAAGGTGAAAAAATCCTCAATTTGTCTGATAAAATATTAGTGTTATGGGCCCTCTTCTTACAACTTCCAAGAATAGTGTTGGCTTTATAAGAATGTGTGGAAGTAAAAGCACGTCAACCTGAAAAGAAAGAGCAGAAAGAAAGGTACCCAAGGATTTTGCACTAGATTAGTCAGAGTTCTGAATTCTGAATTCTGATCCAGAACCTGTCACTCTTATTTCCCACAGAGCCTTAGGCAATTTATGTCACTCTACTACGATTCCCCATTCACCTCTTTCTTCACCCATGAAATGAAGATAATGCTGATCTACCTAATAAGAAAGTTGTGTAAATTTAATGTCATGTTCAAAATATTTCAATAATTTTAAAGCTTATTTAGCTAAGTTTTTGCATTTGATAAATTTGTGCCTTTTGCCTTATGTCTTCAATTGAAGGTGGCTGAAAAACAAGTGAGACATTGTCAATGAGTTTGTGACTAACACCCACAATAATTAGAATAAGTTAGTGCGGTGACGAGGGGAAAACAGAAGTATATGGGAAGGCATAGAGGGAAGGCAAGGTTCTAGAACAGGCTTGCACCATGGGAAAAACACTTAACTTTTCATTGCCTCAAATTCCTCATCCTCAAATGACATAAAATCCTCTGTGTGGTCCTTAATAATACCTGTTTTTGTATATTTACATATGTATTTTTTTATTTGGCCTCTTTCCAGTAGAATGTAAGCTTTAAGGATATAGAGAATTTGTCTTTCCACTATATCAGTGTATTTCTAGTTTCACAGAGTACCTGCTCATTAAACCAATATTAGATGGTTCCTAAAGTCCCCTTCAGCTCAAAAATCTGATTATGGGACTTCTCTGATGGTCCAGTGGGTAGGACTCCAAGCTCCCAATACAGGGGGCCTGGTTTCAATCCCTGGTCTGGGAACTAGATCTTACATGCATGCCACAACTAAGAGTTCTTATGCCTCAACTAAGAAGCCCACATGCCACAACTAAGACCTGGTGCAGCCAAAATAAATAAATATTTTTAAAAAATGTTTATTGTGAAAATTTCCAAGCATACATAAAAGTGTAGAAACTAATATAATAAACACGCCTACATGCATCACTCAATTTTGTTGTCTTGATTTCTATATTTGCTTCATATATTTTTAAAGAAATAAATATCATAAATACAAACGGAGTCCCCCCTCAACATGCACCAGTTCCCAATTTCTTTCCTCTTTCTCCCCAGAGGTAACTACCATCCAGAATTTGATGTTTATCATTTCCAAGAATGTTTTATACTTTTACAATATTTATATAAACTACATATGGTTTCTTTAAACTTTATATGCTTGTTATTCTGCAACTTGGTTTTTTTTCACACATTATGTGCTTGAGATTAATCCATGCCGATTCCTGTAATGCTAATCCATTTTAGCTACTATTCCATTATGTGAATATTTATGATTTATTTAATCCATTTTCCTGTTAGTGGACATTTATATTCTTTTGAATTTTTCCTATTATAAACAATATTTCAAACAATATTCTCACCCATGTGTCTTTCTACAGATATGCTTGAGTTTCTGTAGTGGAATTGCTTGGTTAAAGGGATATACATCTTCAAATTCTCTAGTGTAGGCTGTAATATCTGATTCACATGCCTATGTTTTTATGGAGATGGTTGGTCAAGTTATTTCCTTTTTTCTTTTTTTCCTTTTTTTCTTTTGACCTGGGCAGGAAATGAAGTGTTAAGTTGACAAGAGCATCATCTTTTTATTTCTAATCTTTTCTATCTGTAGCTAGACATAAATGGGGCAGAAACCTTAGAGAAGTCAAGAAGATTAACATAAAATAAGGAAATTCAGATGTATCTAAATCAGAACCACATAAAAACATGGCCATGTCCTGTCATCACATAATGATATTTACAACACAGCACTGTTAATATGTGATGTCACAAAAACACAGTGCCACATGGTAAATATTGCAGAGGCCTGTGAATAAGTCCCTCTGAAAGCTTATGACTATGACCCAGTTCACAAGTGAAGTAATTTTTAGGACGGAGAAGCACCGACTTTTCAGACCATAGCAAAATAATGGGAAAGGTTAAATTCTGACCCATAGTACCAATTGAACTACTGTTTTAACACTGTTCTTAAATAGGCAAAATATCTTAGTTTATATCTTAACGCTCCAAATTCTGAATCTTGTGCAATTCATTTTGCCTTGAATTTCAGATGATCTATTTGGAAAGGTAGGCTATAGGAAAAGTTTTTCATTCTGTCTCTACAGCTAAACAGCTACTATATTTAAATGGATATTTCTTCATTCAATAAATATTAAACTATAATAAAGAACATGAGAGCATTTGTATTATCTACTTAATGTAGTTTCTTTTTCAGAAATTAATTTTCTTGTTTAGATGAAAGATATAAGGCACAAAGAGTACAGTTTTACTGGGAAGTTTACCTTGGTAAAAAGACAGGAGCTATTACATTCTATCTTGTCAATGATCCATGGATAATGGGTCACCAGGGGATTTAAGAACTGTATCTTTCAGTTCTTGCCAGGGAGGTATATGAGTGTGCACTGATGTGAACCATAATATGACACACCTTGAAAAATCTTCAAAACCCTCAGGCACTCTCTCAGCCGCTGTCATTAAGATATGGGAATAAAGGTTGTCAGTTAAAGATGGTGTTTTATAAATAACTTCAGTAACAGAATGTTTTTTTGCTATTTCTCCATGTTAAATTCTAATAAAAGAATTAATCCTCAGGTTTAAAAATCCTTAGAATTGTTTTTTCATTACCTTAGAAGAATACCTGTTTGTGCTGATATTGAAACATAGATCTAGAATAGATTATTTTATTGTTAAATTAGGGGCCGGGAAGCAAGTTGCAAAATAATATTATAATGTGATCGTATTTGTGTGTGTATGGTTTTAAGTATGTGCTTACATTTGCTTATCCACAGCAAAATGTCTAGAAAGATATACCAAAATTATTAATAGTGGCTACCTTTGGGGAATGGAATTAAGAGGGTAATTAGTGAAAGAGGGAAAAATAAAAGACTTTTACTTTATACCCTTATATACTATTTGAATTTTTTTACAATAATCATGACTGTTTATCATCTGAAAAATAAGAAATACACTTATTTTTTTATTTAAAAAGTTACTTTCAATCAAGTCTTCTAAAGAGTCTCTAAAAGTTCAAGTGCTTTAGGAAAACAAATGATATAACATTTTGAAGTAGAGCTTAATTTGTAAACTCACATTTATTTTTACTGAAGTAATAAAATAATTTATGGGAGTGAAGTGAGATGATTTCTTGGTATTTTCTAGCTTTTGTGAAGTCACCAATACTTACCTAGCAATGCCTTTATGCTTATCTCAATGAAAACCATATATCCTACAAGCCAGAGAAGACCTTATTATGCAGAGCAAATTCTCAATTTATAGGTGAGAAACTGAGTCTCAGAGAGGTCCATCACAAAATGGCCTCCTACTCTGAAATGTTAGTGTAATGATAATATAAATAATCCAAAAAAAAAATTTCATTTAGCTCTGATCTTAAAACCAGCCTACACCCACACCTCAACATCTAAAACATTACTCATAGCAAGTTTGTTTTTTTTAATATTTATTTTATTTATTTGGCTGCACCATGTCTAGTTGTGACATGCGGGATCTTCGTTGCAGCATGCAGGATCTTTAATTGCAGCATGCGGGATCTAGTTCCCTGACCAGGGATGGAACCCAGGTCCCCTGCATTGGGAGCATGGAGTCCCCTATTCATAGCAAACTAATGTTTTTCATACAGAAGCCAAAGCAACAGGTCATTTGGTGACAATATTTCAATATGCCAGTTGAAAAAAGAATTATTTTTATTTCTCAGTGATTCTCTCATCTTAATCAATTATCACATTCTCTTTCTTCTCCTGCCTGTTTAAATTAGTGAGTGGATTAAGCAAACAAAGAAAGACAAAGAAGTAAAACATCAAAGCAAAAGATATCTATTAATGTAAAAAGGAAAAAAATCAAATTTAGGGACAGCAGGAATAGAAAAGAAAAGTAGATGGAGAGACCATGGAAGAGTAGTAAGAACCAAGGCAGAGAAAAAATTGACAACTTCAAGGACAGTGAGGGGAAAAAAAAGTGGGTTGAGATTTGTTTTATGTTTATTACAGTAGGCACATAGTAAATGGCTGATGGATATAATAAAAGGCATGATGATACCAAAGGCTAATGCAGAAGTTCTCAGTTTCTAATACACATAAGAACTACCTGAAGTGGGTGTTTGTTTAAAATACAGAGTTCTGATCCTTTATCACCAGGAATTCCAACTCAGCCACTGAATTACAGGGGACCCAGAAATAAGTACCCTGGATAATTCTAATGATTACACTTGGAGGAACACTGAGCTGGAATTATTGGTGCTCTTAAAAGGGAGAAAACAAAGAACCAGCATACAGAAACCTAGAGAAAGAGAAAAGATAGGAAAAGGAGGTTTAAATATAGATCAAGGAAGAAAGAAAAGGAAAGTAAAAGTAAATATGTAACTAAATTAAAGGAATGGTTTAGAAAAAGCATGAGGGTGGATGTGAAAAGTGACAAGTAAAGACTGGTCAGAAGCAATAAGCAAGATGAAAAATAAAAATATTGAGGAAATTAACGCTTTATCTTGGATTTTAAAAATAACATTTATTACCCCTTTCCTGTAGAGCAGTAACACATATTCATTGTGGAAGAGCTGAAAAATAAGAAAAGGAGAAAAAAAATGGACCCTTAATTTGTTACTTGTGAATAGCTCCTGTAAACATTTTGGTATATCTTCTGCTAGTCTTCGTTTTTGCTTAGCCTCTTGAAGGTTTTGTTTGGTTATATAGTTAACTCCACTATCCAAAAGTAGAGGCTTCTGAAAAACCTTTCATAAGAAATTGTGTAAAGCAAAGAAGCTATTACCTTAGCACACATCTTGCTAATGGATGCACAAAATAAATAGAGATAAAGCACAGATGCTCGGAGACACAGTTCAAAGCTATGGCCACTTGATGCTGAGATGCTGAGTATAGCTCCCAGAGAAGGACCTTTGGCGGTGCCACACTCCCTGCTCAGGATGTAGCACTGCCTTTATAACAGCTCCTGCAAAACAAATGCTGAATGCTATCTTCGCCTTTTTTTGTAAAAGCAAAAATCCTCTTTGGATTTCTTTTCAGTTAGCGAAAACAGGTACTAATGTTGGTCTTTTGTAAAAAGCGAAAGAAGTAAAGCGAACTTTCAAAAAGCAGGGCATACCTGTATATACCATAAATATCCTGCTTTTATAACATAAGCATCTCCCAACATAAGGTTATTAATGGAAACTTCATTTTTAACATCTGCTTAATATTCACAAGAGTCAGTTCTCCTTTCTTCCTTGCTAACAGAACTCAGGTTTTTCAGGCAGTCGAGAACTTAAGGGAACGCTGGCTCCATTTGGTGCATAGAAGGTGAATTTTATTTAGTCTAAGTCAATCACGGTGTAATTTTATTTCCCTTGTTAGTGATTGGCTGAGGAAGGAGCAAGTGACCTAATTCTGGCCAATAAGATATGAGGGCAGGTCTACAGGTTGGATTTATGCGAGAGATTCTTAGTTCTTCAAAAGTGGTAACAAGGAAGAGGTATGCCCCTTCTGTACTTATGGAATGTGTGTGAGAAGGAAACACTAGACCTAGTGGTTGGAGCTATTGCAGCCATCTTGTGGCCATGAAGGGAGCCAGCTACACGCTGAAGGTGGAAGAAGAGGGAATTAGGAAGAATCGGGCTCTGGATGATCTTATCACTCCAATTAATCACACATCCCTGGACCCCACCTGAGACATCTTGTTAGGTCAGAAAATAAGTCCCCTATTGTTTAAGCCACTTTAAGTCAGATTTTCTGTTTCTTGCAACAGAAAGCATCGAACAGATATAGCATAATGTCCTAACAATTTTCCTCTTGTAGGCTACTTGTGTTACAGTTTTTCACTATCGGTTTTTGCTTTGGATAGTTTCAAGGAAAAAAAAAGTTACATAGCTTAGATAGTAATGTAATTTGTGTTGGGGGGGAAAAACAAGCAGTAAAGAAAAGAAACAGGAATGAACTTGAAATATCTCAGGTCATCAAAGCTGAATCATTCTGAATCTCCACTCCCTTTACTGCTCATTGCTGTCAGCAGAGGTGGTTATCAGTGGCAGTTACATTTCAGAAGGAAAAATTGGGAAATACAGTCTCAACATAACACGCTATGAAGAGTGAACATAAATAATTCTCTGAAATAAAAAAGCTATTCCTGTTTGCAGTTATATGGTTTCATCAACCTTTTCTCTTTATTATAATGAAATTACTTTGGTAATAAGAAAGGCAGCCTGTTATGCCATGGTAATTCCCTTCACATGTTAAAATTTGCTATAGATTCTACACTGTGTTTAATCTAAATGCATTTAGTCTATCACATTGGCAATATTGAAGAACTGGTGTTTCCCAAGGGCCTTCCAGGGGTTGGCTGCTCCTCCAGAATTAAAACTGGGGCAAGGGTCCCTGTCTAAACATGATTTAAGTGAAGTTCAAATGTCTATGCTAATATCTGACAAGTGAACAGTAGAAGAAACCTCTAGTAACTGCCTCTGGTTTCATCACTAGTAATGGTTGGGCCCATTTATAATTTGAGATTTTAAATTTGTTTACTTTTAAAATATTTAGTTGTCTTAGAGTCAAATTTTGGAAAGGTTCCTCATGTAAGAGAGGATATGCCTGTGAAAAATAACAATTTTAATTACTACATTTATCAAGTGCTAGTAGTACAATGACCTACATTTCAATATTAGCATCCATAAATGCACCTAATACACATCCAGAATTTTATATTAACAATTGATTACAATGTAATTATAGAACTTATTTTTAAAATCCCACACGTACATTATAAAAAGAGACTAAAGTCACAACTAAATACTTGACTGTTCGTGAAGTTCTTCAACACTGTGGTTATGACTCGTGACATTTCCCATTCCTGGTCTCTGGCCAGGAGTATTGATTCATGAGTTGACTATGGCAGAGGGTGTAAGGAAAACAGAGGCTAATCTGAAACTCAAATAATGACTCTTTTTTAAGCCAAAAAAACCCCAAACCAGCAAATCAGTTTCATAAGCTACAGGATATCATTTCCCCCATGATGTCTCATAAGTTTGTCTCATGTGAGAATCATTTCCTGCCTACTTGGATGTGTATGAAGAAGGAGAAGGAGACGGAGAAGGGGAAGCATACAAACTCAGAATGTGGAGAGGAACCTGCTGCTCAGAAGTTCACCTGTCTTCATGAAGAATGTGGAAAGAGTCTACTCTGAGGCTGGATCCTTTCTGAATCTAGACAGACGCTGGATTTGAGTCCAGATGGAGGAGAGCCATTAATTTAAAGCCTATTATAGATTTTTAAATTATCTAAGTAGTCAAGGTTCCAAAATGTGCCACTAGATATAGAAAGGCAGATGGATCATGAAAATCATTGGAAACTAGCACAGGGCTTGGCACATGAAAAGCACATACTAAACATTTGCTAAAGAAATAACTGAATGAATAAATTATAAATAAATTTACGTGAACTTTTGATAGTGTGTATATGGGAAGGGAAACTGCTTTCTCTACCTTCTCTGCTTTTCCTCACTCACTTCTAATTTCTATTTTTTCAATAAAAATGAAGAGGAAGAGTATTCTGGTTACACCTATCTGTATTTCCCTGTGACACGGACTTCAAGGATATGCCTGAGCTTGAGATCGAGCAAGGGTCAATCTTTGATAATTCGACTGAACCCTGTGCTATGGAATTGTGCTGCTGGTAGTCAGTTGGGGTGGGTGGGGCAGCGAGACTGACTACATGGAAAAAGCCTGCCGGATTAGGGGAGCTCTAGGGACGGTCAATGTGTAACCCTGCCCTAAAGTATCCAAATCTTCTGTGCCAAGGTGGGCAGGATCTTGAGGGAGTAGGGGTAGGGAGGTCACCAAGTTAATTCTGTACAAACAAAAGAAAACAAACAACAGTTTCGTTCCTCTAAATACCACACACACTTGCACTCCCCACACTCCATCCCTGCCCCCTCTCCTCAGTGAAGCCTTCGGGCCCCTCCCATGCTGGGAAATGCATTTGTGGGAGCATTAGACACACAGGCTTAGTGAGTGGACATTTTGTTGGAGCGAAGTGATCTTTCATGAGAAGTAGAAGTGATTTCCAGCCAGCACCCCTGCAAACAGGGTAAACAGCGAGTCAGGAACACTTTTTGAAACCTCCTCCTAAATTGTATTGAATAAGGCACAGGTGAGAAATTTTGAGTCTAGTCCTCAAATCCCTACCTACTCTTCTGGAGGATTCTAAGGTACAAACATAGGGCATTTTGCCTATGAAGATGAAACATGCCATGCCCACACCAATATACAAATGAAAAAAAAACAAAAAACCTGAGGATACCTAATTCACCCTGTTGCTTAGTATTAAAGTTTGTAAGAATGGGACCACTGCGCTACCAGCTCCTCCAATGTTCCCTCTTTAAGTGTAATTATTCCCCTTGCGGACTCTGCAATAGTACTACTGTTTGTCTGCATCCAAAGCCTTCCACTCAAATCCCACATGGGGTTGTCATTATACTAGTGTCATATTCCACAGGAACCATTTGGGAAAGAACTGAAATGCCTCAGAAGGTGATTACATACTTGCCATGAGCTCTACACACATAATAACCTGTACTTCTGGCATTTTCCCAGGGACAAAAGGCCAACCAGTGATGGAAACCTTGCTAGTGACCTAACGCAGTTTGCTTTGCAGAGAAATCTGAACCTTCTAGGAGGAAAGATCTCCACCCTTGGGAAAAATACTTTGTGCAAACATAGCTCAGTAATGTCTCCTTTCTCTTCTTGTCCCCCATCTTCTGAAGGTTGTACTTGCCTGCATTCTTCTGTAGGAGGATTTTAGACTTTTCCCTCAAAGGTGGGGTAAAGTCTCTGTCTATAGAGCTAAATCATAGTGTTCAAAGTCTAATGGTAAGAGAAGTTGCCCATCATAAACTATGACAATAGGTCAAGGACTTCTAAAAGTGAAGTGGTGAGACACTCCCTTCTCTTCTTCTTCCTTATGCTTCTTCCCACTTTGTGTTTTCAAGTGGGTCAACCATTGGAGTTACTTGTTATTAACAATGATTAGTGTATTGCTTTTATCTGAAGGAATGATACACATGAATTAGAATAAACAAAAGGGGAGAAAAACCTCATGGGTATCAATTGTAATATCTTCGAAAACCAGAAAGACAGAGCAGTTGACCAATTCCAAAATATCAAAGTACAAAAAGGGAAGAGATGAAGTTTCAATAAGAGAAATGTGAAAAGTCTTACTTTAAAAACTTCAGGAGAAAGAATGCCCTTCAATACCAACCATCTCAGAGACATGCCACTCTTCCAGAATCCAGAGGAAAAACAGAAGTCAAATAGCAAGACACTTTTGCAGGAGTGTTGAAACAAACAAGAAAACATTTTATTTTGAAAATACAGTCTTTAAAGATAAATTTGGCTTCCATTTTCCATACCTAGGTGCATCCAACAAGATACAAAAACAGACAAAACAACAAAACAGAGACCCACGACATTATGTACAGAGCTCTAAAATGAGCTGTGAATATCTACAAGAAACTAGCATATGCTCTTTGTGAAAGGATGTACTTGTGTGGCATTCTACAGTTCTCAGTTCTCGGGAAGAAGAGTAAACCCCCTAGAGCTGCAGGTGTGGCTGCAGCCGGGGAAGAGCTGGGGTCAGTGAAGGGTTGGGGGTGGGCGCCCCGGGTGGGAGGCCTGAAGAGGTGTCTGGGGAGGGGAGCGGCGGCGGCGGCCCAGGACAGATCCGGGGCTTCTCTAGAAGTCCTGCCGCGGGGTGTGAGTCAGGCTGTGCCGCCGCAGATCACAGTTTCGCCTGAACACTTTGCCGCACTGCTCGCAGCTGTAGGGCTTGATGTCTGTATGGGTGAGAAGGTGAGTTTTCAGATTACTTCTCTGATTAAAGGTTCTTCCACATGTGGGACATTTGTGTGGAGATTCCTGTTCAGATGTGAAGCAAGCAAAGGATTAATCCTTCACACCACCACGGCACCCTTCTCAATAGTTTGTCTTATCGGTATCACAAGCGTTAACAGAACACGCGCACAACAACAAAGAGGGGACTTGCAGGAACAAATCTGTGCTCCTAATCCTCCAATCACGAAAACACACGCAAGGCACACACAGGGACCCGATTACACTGATAACTGCCTGTGGCCACTGGCGGTGGGCTTTGTGATTTCTAGCTCTTTACATTTCATCACCATGTCATAGGCAGGAAAAGGGGGAAGGAAAAACTCTAATCCTCTCTTAAGGAACGACATTCTCCCGGGTAATAAGGCTCCTCTTTGGTGGAAAATTAAACTATTCCTCAATGTTCTGAAAACTACAAATTATGAGGCCCCTGGGAGAGAGAGCGTATGGGATTTCACCATGCCTCCATTATCAAAATTACCTTTATTTCCTCCCAAACACGAAAGCTTTAAATGCAGGGCACATCAGGTGAAAAAAATAATAATTCTAAAATTAGGATTTAGAATGAGAGTGGCCTGTTCTTTAAGAAAAACACATAAATGTTTTACGTTAAATAAAATTAATTTTATGCATAAAAAGATCAAGTGCTGCTTTCTCCACCTAGAAAACTGATCTAAATAGAAGCCTTTTACGACAAAAACCCTGCCATTGAATACCTTTTGTAGAGCAAGAATTAAACAGAACCAGTCACTGTTTGTAAACAAGAAAACAAACTTACCTGCATATGTAAAGTTTTGTGAACAGCTAGAGTTCTAGACTGACAAAATCCTTTCCCACACTCCTGACATTTGAAGGGTTTTTCTTTGGAATGGATATACCTGAAAATCAATATAAGGTTTCATTCAAATGGCTTTACCACCACGGTGGGGAGTTTCTTTTGGCAATTACTTTAAACAAAGTCGTGAGGAAAAAAAAATAAGATCTCCATTATTTATGTTTTTACATGCCCCCACCCCCACCCCGCCGTGCGATTCTGTTTATGGTTAACCTCAACTAACAGACTCTTCAAAGCATTCACCGGACGCTGGCTTTATCTACACTTGATCGCCCTCTCTGGTGTATTTTGGAGCTCAAAATCGTGCCGAGTGAGCTCTTCTTGGCCGCTACGCTTTTTTCTGGGATTTAAATTGGTCAAATCAGGATGTTCGGCGAGGCCGAAGTTAGGTGGATTGATTTTAGCGAAGCCCTAAAAAGCCGCGGAGGATCGGTGCAGAAGTCCTACCTTGGAGTAACAACCGGCAAGTAAAGTCCAGGAAGAAGATACCCTCACCCCCACTCCTGGGAAGTTTTTACCAGATGACAACACTTACATTATAGTATTTCTTCAATTGCCTTTGATTAATGCAGAGTTGAAGGTGTGGAGGGAATGTAGGGAGCTGTTTCTAAATTCAGTGATCTCAAGACCCCCACAAATAAGTTTAAAAGAAAGGTCACTGTGGCAGGCCCTGGGGTGCACCTGGGGGTGAGTCAGGAAAGAGAGGGAACCCATTGGAGGTGGCTAAGTAGATTTCCAGAAATGGTCCTATGGCAGGCAGGACCTGCCTGCACCCATTACAGAAAGGTCTTCAATGTTCCTTGGCTCTATCTGCCCCACCCCTAAGGTCTACCTGGTGGAAACTGGAAAACCAATCCCAGGACCAAGAGGAACCCAGCAGATTTTAACTACCCAAGGATGCGGTGGCCCTCCTGCATCCCAAACAAGAATAGGCAGCAGGAACTGCTGAGGAAAAAGAAAAATGCTGGGGGTTGGTTGTAGCTGGCTGGGGGGGGGGCGGCTTTTGAGGGTATATTCTAGGTCAGAGGGTATTTTAGTGACACTTGGAATGTCTATCAGGACTCGGTATCCTGGATAAATTGTACTTCCCTCCCCAGGCCAACCTCTTTCCCCACATTACCTGTGATCCCGCAAATGATCTTGCCTCCGGAAAGCCTTGTGGCAGATGTCACACGTGTATGGCCTCTCATCTGTGTGGGTCCTCTCATGGATGAGCAAGTTGTAGGACTTGGTAAAGTGTCTGCCGCAAAACTTGCAGATAAACTCCTTTTTCGTTTTGGAGGGCAACCTCCCTCGGGAGGGCTTTCTGTCCGGAGTCAATTTACTGAGGCCCGAGATGGGGCTACCCAGCCCCGGGCTCAGCTTGGTCAGGTCGCCTATCTTAGGGGGATCCTCTTGCGTAGCGGCCACGGCCAAGTTGGCAAAGTCAAAACGGGGCCGATCCTTGTGCAGGGCTGGGAGGACGTGGGCAATGGCTCCCTGCTTGGGGTGGAAGAGGTGGGTGGTAAAGGGCAGAGCCGGGAAGGGGAAGCGCGCATCCACGAGGCCCTGCGCCGCCGCCATCTCCGTGATGGTGGAGCGGGTGATCTCGTGCACGTTGGGGTACCCCAGTGTCCAGTGGTTCATGTGCATGGTCTGCACGGCGCTGAGACCGTACAGGCCCTGCAGGTGGTCCACCGCGGCGGGGAAGGTGTTCACGGCCTGCAGGAAGGAGTAATTGGTGAGCTGCAGCGATGGGTGGAGCGGGATGGGCGCCGGCAGGGCCTTGCTCCCCATTTTCCGGGGTGCTGGGGGGCGGAGGTAGCCACCCCTTTTTTCCAGGACTCAGAGGCGGGTGCGCGTGGGGCTCCGGCAAAAACCCAGAAGGACAACGGCACGCAGAGAAAACCCTAAAAATGGCTGGGGGAGAGAGGGAAAATCGTGACTATTATCCAAGCCTGCTTGGTCTGTCCCTTCGCGCCGCGTGAGTTACCACACTTTCCTTCCAAGTCCCCATCCCCACTCATTCTAGGGCCTCCAAAAGGAGTGGTGAGGGAACCTCGGAGCGCCTGCCGGGCGAGTCGACACCAACGTCGAGCTCGGCCCCCGGGGCCAGGGTGTCAGGAAGGGCAAAAGTGGTCCCCGGCGAGCGGGTCGCCCGTGGGAAGATCGGATTTCAGGCACGGATTGATTCAAGGAGCCCAAGACCCGGGCCGGGGAGAAAGAAAGGTGGGCAGGGGCTCCAGCAGAGGCGGCACCCAGTCCAGCCCACCCACCCCTACCCGGTCGGGAGAAGCTTGGTCATCCGTGACGCCCCGCTGTGCCAACACCCTCAGGCCTGGGCTGAGCCTCAGTTGCCGCCGTGCCTCCGAGCTCCCCGGGGAACGATCGCTTGTGGGTCGGACCCGGGCTCGAGGGCCCGGCTAAGCCGGGCGGCTCCACGCGCTGTGCCCCGAGCCCGCTGCCCTGCCGGGCGGCCGCAGTTCCTGCACTTACCCGGACCGCGCCGGGAGTGCTGGACCGCAGCCGGGGGCGCTTTGCGCTCCTTGGGCTGCAGGGCCCTCGGAGGGGCCCGCCTCGCCTGGCGCTGACCTCAGAGGTTTTCTTTTTCCTTCCTCTGCCTCAGTCCCATTTATCAGCGGTGACGGGCCACAGGAAAGAAAAGTGACACCTCGGGGACCAGTGAGGCCTGGACTCGCCCCCTCCTCCTTCCCAGGGGCCGTTCCCCCCCCCCCCCCAAGATCCCTTCCAGATGGTTCAGGCTCAGTAGGGGGTTGCGGGGGTGGAGAAGGTCCCTGAGGCCGGAGCCCCTTCTCCCAGACCGACCGCCAAGCTCTGGGGAGGTCTGAGCGCTTCTCGACCTGGCATCGGGAGAGGCTCCTACACCGGGGAGGCCCCAGGCAAAGAGAAGAGAGGAGAGGAGAGTTGGTTCCCTGGGGAGGCAAAGGGAAGGAACAGCAGGGGAGCCACAGCAGACCGGGTATGGTGCGGCTCTGCCTGCCTGGAGGAAGCTTGTTTATCAGGCTGGAGTTAAGCGCGACGTTGCTCCTGCCACCGGGAAGCCGGCCCAGGTCTGCGGCCTGGGCCTACGTAGGGCGCACGCACTTGCCTCTCCCTGCACCCTCAAGGCCAACGCGGAGGCCTGCTTTCAAACCCAGTTTCCCGCGGCACCTCACCTGCTTTCAGGGTAGACCCACCTTCTCCCACTGCCAGCCCCTTTGTAGCAGAGAGTTCTGCCAGCTCGGCGGCCTGGGCCTTGCCGCTGAAGGTGGCTCCCCAGGTACCCCACTCACAGCTAAGCGCTTTCCCTGGAGAGCGGCAGGCAGGCCTATCAGAGCCATCAACCTTTATGTCTGGCTTCTAAACCCAGCAGGAAGATGGGAGAGTTTGTCCAGATTTCCTTGCGCACCAGCCCTTTCTGCTCCCGAAATGTTCTTCTCTAGCGTGTTGTGAAGTGCTGCCTATCTGAGGGCAGGCTTAGGGGGCTGCGCTCAAGACAGAGCGCGGCGGCCAAGCAGAATCTGGCTGCCTCCGCGAGGCCCACACCTTCCCTCCCTCCTCCCCTGTTTGGAAGGGCTCTGGAGACAGGGATTTATTAATGAACCGCTTCTGCCTGGTGGTATGTGGTCTGGGAGTTGAGGCCGGGAGTTAATGAGAGGTGTGTAACAGTCAGAGGGTCTCAGTCAGACCGTTCAACCGAAACTGTAAACCTCCATTAGTAATAAACTTTCCCACCACAAATCACAATTCATTTCTGTTCAGTGGCAACCCTCAAGCCCTCTCCTAGAGATGTAGGGGAAAAAAAGATTCTACTAACACCCCTGGTAATCTATCTGATTGCTTCCTCTTCTATTAAAAATAAGTTACACCTTTATTTCCTTCTTTTTGCATAAGGAGGATTTTCTAGAGATTCAAAATATTTTTCCCCTAGTATTAAAAAGTGGCCTCCCCACATAGAGAGGAAACCGAAATTATTATTTGGGTGTATTCCCAGACTGGATTTCTTAGAAATAAATACAGGAGGCAAAGTGCAGTTCCCACCACATTCTCTGTGTATGTACATGCATGTGTGGGGGATATGTTGTAAATTGAAGGAACAGCATGACCTGTGATTTGACTCCAAATGCACAAAGTGAACACTGCCATAAAGGTTATATGTTAATTCTGCCAGCAGAAACGTGAGTGCCATCTTCCTTCCCTTTTCACCAAATGGTTTATAACACAAAATTAACCCTTCTATTACAATTCAGCTTCATGGTGGCGTAAAAGTGCTATTTCATAGTATGCATTTGTTTTACTTCGCACGACAAATAGTTTCTTCATAGAAGAAGAGCAAATCCTTCACAAACAGAACAACCCTAAATATCCATTAAACTTTTTTGCCATAAATAATTAGGGAGTTTAGATTTCCACTCTCCTGCTGAGTAGCTGGAAATATATGTCAAAAGATATAAGTCAATGCAGAGATCTAAAGTACTTTCGTTTTGTCTAGAGCTGAGCATGTAGTTCTCACACTCAGTTTCAGGCAATAACAGCCATCATCTGCTGTCACTTCACCATCCGTTTTCAGACCATCGGTTACTTTTTGCAAGGAAAGTAACTTAAACCAACGAAAAGACATAAATATTTCGGTGGAACTGAGACTAGTTTTCTTTCATCAGTCTTCTTCACAGGAATTTCCAGACATGTACCGAAGTTTTGTAAAATTTAGTTCACTGGCTGTCAACAAGTGAGAGGTGTACATACTAATTTCAGTTCAGTGAAGCTTTCAAAACATTGGGGAAAATAGTGGTAATTTGATAAGGAGTTTTGCTCTTTGGTAATGTGTTATTACATTAAATTATCTAAAAATAATATACAGTAGGGGTCATCTGCTAAGACCTGTGGGTTGGTGTCTGAGAGAAATGACTGATGGATCCACAAGCTCGCTGAATTTCAGCCCAAGCCACAACAGAATTTTACATTAATCAGAGAGCTATACTCCACGTAGATCTAAGGAGATCATAAAAAAATAAATAAAAATAAAAATGGCCAGACTGGATCAGGTGAACAGAGAGAAACGGCCGCGAAGTTCCTGCCCCTTCGCTGCGCCTCTGCCTTCCCAAGGAGTTAATTAAATTAAGATGCCTTCCGCATAATCTGGGTTCTGTTTCTCTCTGCTCCCTCGCTCCCCCTGTATGAGTAATTTTCTTGTTCTGCTTAGGACTGCAGTTTGTTTAGCAGAGAAAGTAGCTGTCTGCGCCGTTTCGCTCCGGGAAAACTCCAGCCTCTTTTGTTCCCTGCTAACAGGTAAGGAGACAGAGCCAGCGTACCCTCCACAAACACCTTTTTTCTCCCTCCTCATCCTACAAACGCAACTCCTTTCTCTGTTGCTATTTCTCGAGAATCCGAGCGTTTAAACCCCAGGGGGATTTGCCTTCTGCCCCCTCCATCAGGACTGGGGGGTGGGAGGAAAGTCAAAAGGCCAGCACAAGGTTGAAGAATCATCTAGGACTGAACTATTTCTCTCCTCTTGAAACGCGCTGGCTCGGCAGGCACTGTGTGTCCCGGCCCGTCTGCGCTGCCGCGGCTGCCCCTGGGACGGGTGGACCAGGAATACTATGGCAGGGTGAGAAAAAAAATGGGATTGTGGGGTTTTCCCTCAATGTACGTAGATCAGCTTTTAGAAGAAGCTTTGCTGAGTGCTTAGATTAAATGTCGCAAAACAAAACTAAAATCAGTACGTGAAAGCATGTGTCGTTGCGTGTTAGCTGGGAGTGGCGTGCCTGGGATCCGATAAAGTGAAAATTACAATGCCCCGGGAGTGCATCCATTTGATTTCTTTCCACCATTTCTGAACTTGTGGCACGCCGGACCGAGAATCTGAGCGTCCCCCTGCACCCTCTGCAGCCTGCCTTCCTTAGAGTGGCTGCAGCCCCTTCCCAGAGCGGACACTCACCTCCCCCAGAAACTTCCGCCTGGGCAGAGCCCCTCAGACCTGGTCCAGGCAGTGAGGCGCACAGCTTGGAAAGGTCATTGGGTCCACGCCGGACAAACTTCTTTTTGCGAGCGGAGTCCCGGGAGCCGCGGACATGATCTGGAGGACGACGACAGCCAAAACGAGAGCGGATCCTCGCCTTCGTCCGAGTCTGTGTACGTAGAACGTGTAAAGACCCGGGGTAGTTGGAGCCCGCGCTCAGCGCTCGCCCGAAACCTCGCGCCTCCGCGAGCCTCTCGCCGCCGACTCAGGGTAAGGTCGGAGCCTGCAGCCTCGCAGGGCCATCACCCTCCAGGAGCGAGCGCGCCGAGCTCTGTCCCCGCCCGCGTCCCTCCCCAGGCTGCTCGCGGCCCGCAGACTCGCGCTTTAGTAGCGGCCCCGCCTCCCCTTCGGGCGGGCGTCCTGCCGCGGCGCTGGGCCCCTGGCGCCCAGGCTCCGCCTCCTAGCCCGGAGCCCGCTAATGGTCCACTCTGTTTACTTGTGTTTGGATAGCAACTGAGTCTTAAAGGCACAGGTTTGCTCGAGGTTTCCCTGTTACAGAGGCAGAGCCAAGGTGACTCAGATCAAAACTCACACACAAACGCCCCCCCCTTCCTTCTCAGTGCCACTTTTCCTTAGAGTGTTAGAAACGGAACAACTGGCTTTCTGCTTCCCGGAGACCCCGCGGAGAAACTCAAAGGGCATTTTGTAGTTTTACTTGGCGCTCTTGCTGCGTTCATTTCCACATCTTAACACGCTTAACATAACTATCTTCTTCGTAGATAAAATCAATTACGTTTAGGTTGTATTCTCCAGCATATATCACCCTACATCCACTTTTAAATACAATTTTGTACATACTTTTGGTCAATTATAACTGTATCTGTAGTCTGCTTTCGCCTGCTGTTTTCAAAACGAAGTTTGTTTATAGAAGTGACAATTGACTAATTTCGTAATTACTGCAAAGACTTATGTGGAATATCCCAGGAGAAATTTCTTCCAAAATTTAAGCTTTAATCAGCCAATGTACATTTCATAAGCAATTAACCAACTTGGTTAAAGAGATGGGCGTCTGCAACCCACTGGCAAACAATAAAGAATCCATCTGGAATGGGTGAAGAGCAATCATTTAAAATATGCAGGAAAATACTATTCTAGCTTCTCAAACGTGTACGTCTTCACTGCCAGCAAAACAAAAAACAAAAAACCAAAAAAACAAAAACCAGAGTTCATTGTTCAGTCGCCAGGAAATTTAATCGAATTTGAAGTGCAGCGATACACTTTTCAGGTTCTTCGAAAGGTTTGGTCCTGTGTGAGTGTGATTGCTGACACACTTCAGCTACTCTGGAAGTAGGGTGACCGAGTGACATAAAGGGGATGACATACTCATTTTAAACAGCCTCTTTCCAGATGAGATCTGCCTGAGCAACACTGAGCAAAACGCCCTTCGTCCCAGACGAGTTCACCAGAGGCGATTTACGTTAGCCCTCTGCAAGTCCGCGCTTTAAAGGGCGCAGATCTTCAAGCCAAGGGGCTGTACAATTCAAAGGTGTTCTGCCAAAATGTGGTTTTGGATGTGCCGCCCCAAAGGACAACTAAAATAATCTCAATCATGCGGGGAAGTGGACGAATATAAGCAGAAGACTAAACTGTCAAAAGGTCAAACAGTGATTGGGGAGCCAGGCAAACGCGACGGGATATTATTCTATTAGCATAAAACCCCTTCCATTTTATTTATGCAGAGGAGGGTAGAATTTTTCGTTCCTTTGGTAAAACATAATTCAGAGATAGCAGGTTTTTTCCCCTCTTTTTTTCCCTTTCTTTCCAATTTCAAATTTGCAAAGGTTGAAAAGTGAGCTTGGAATGAAGACCCGAGTGTTTAATATCCTTCAGCCTTTAACTGCTTCAAAGTAGATTTGACAAGCAGCGTGGAAGTAGCGGAATGCCTGAGTTCAGGACTTTTTAAGAAACGTTTTCCCTAGTGGATTCTATAGGGGTGCTTTCATTTTAGCGCTCAGTCCTGAGCCCCAGCTACGGGGATGCCTGCGGTCCCCTCTCTCTAACCGCCTCATTCCTTCCGCAGCTTTTCTCAATTTGGAAGATTTGGAGGGAACTTTCTCTTCTTTCAGACCCCCAGGACACACCTCGCGGGGTGGTGACCTGAAGAGTGTTCCTACGCCTCATTTTTCCTTTTCTGCAAGTGGAGGAAACTCCCCAGCGGTGGGCTTCACACCTTCCCACCCTGTGTGTGTGTGTGTGTGTGTGTGTGTGTGTGTGTGTGTGTGTGTGTGTGTGTGGTGTGTGGGGAACCGCCTGCTCTTCCCAGGGGTAAACAGAATTTCCAACCATTCGCGAGCTGCGCCCTCTTTCCGCAAACCTCCTGAGCCCGGGTTTTCCCACAAACGTATTTACCTCGCCCACCCCAGCCTCCGAAGTTCCACAGTGGACTCTGGCCCACGCCGGCCCGAGAGCTGCAGCTGCTTGAAAGGTAGGGAAGCGTCGGCGAGCTCCGGGCTTTGGGAGAAGCCTCGAGGTGGGGCAGCGCCTCGGCAGCCTCCAGGCCCGGCCACCGCAACGGGCAGGTGCGCGCCTCACGCGGAGAGCAAGCTGGAGGCTGGAGGCGGCGCCGCACCACTCGCAGGGCTCCCTCGGGCCACCTCTGCGGCCACTCGGGCCGGCCCTTGAGCTTCTCCACGCTCTGCCCGGGGCAAGCCCCCTGCCCCCCGCCGGCGTCTAGAGCGCACGCTCTGTGGGGGCCCACCCAGGAGGGGCCTCCCCGGCCGGACTCCCCGGGCGACAACGCCTGGCAAGGAAGATAGGCCCGCGGCGAGTTGTGGGGTCCGGGTGTGCAGAGCGGGAAGTCCCAGAGCCTACCGAGCGGCCCGGCCGCGCCCAGGGGGCTGAGTCTCTGCGCCGCGTTCCCACTCCCCCTGCGCCCTCCGAGAGCCGCGCTGCGGTTCACTCCGAAGTTTCCGCCGACTGGTCCTCTGCCGTCCTCGCAGCTCTGGGCTTTCGACACCAAGGACGCTTCCAGGGAAATGGCTAACAGACGGTCCAGGGGGAGCGCGAGCAGTTGCAGCCCAAACCCGAACCTCCCCTGGTGGGGAGGTGGGGGAGAGGACAGCGCAGGAGTGGGAGGAGTAGGGGGCTCGGCAGCGTTGGGCCCCTTCCCTCTAGCTCCCCTCCCCCACTCGCCCCACCGGCCCACCCAGGAGGCTCTGCCAGTTAAGCCACGAACAGGTGTCAGACACACACTTCCCTGAGGTTGACTCCGAGCCTCTCCCTCTCTGACCGGCGCGCTGCCGACCTACTAAAGACTTTTGCCCTTTATGTCACAAGTTATGGACACCCCATCTTCTCCCAGGGCTCTCAGCTGCCATTGCCTCTGAGGACTGAGGACTCGCCTCCCTTCTCTCCAGCCTTCCCTGCCTCTCCAGGGCGGGGACCTTCTGCATTTGAACTTCGCGCAGTTTGCCGCTTTTCGCAGTAGCCCGGAGGAATTGAGAGCCCAGCTCTTCTCTGGGCATGTGCACTCCAGCCCCAGAATAGTGAGGAGGCCCGCGAACACCTAGAGGAGGGTCGCGGGCCCCGGGCTCGGAACTGAGGGTGTGGAGGCAGGAGACTAAGCATTTTATCTTTTTGAAAGTAGGTCCGGGACCGCGCTCTGCAAAGGGCTAGGTGGGAACTTGAGGCCGCGAGCGGGAGCTCAGGCGCCCGCGGGAAGAGCCGCAGCGCCCCCTGGAGGCACGGGCTGAGCACGGCATGGCGCGGGCGCCGCGGGCAGTCACTCAGGCGGCTGGCTCCCGAAGAGAATGCCTGGCTGCCAGCGACCCTGCCGGCCGCTGGGCTCCTTTCACCTCGTCCTGGCCCCTTGGCTGCGGTGGCACAGTCGTGTGCGCGGCACGGGTGCTGAGGAGAGGGCCTGGCTTGTGGTCAGGGCCAGTAAGCCGCTCTACCCCCACCGCCGGGGCCTTTGTGAGCATCCCTCGCGGTGGCCTCCCAGCGACAACCCCCCCCCCACACACACACACCCGGCTGGTTTTTCCGAGACAGATTTTCGGACACACGACGCTGCCCAGGGCGGCTCTGATCTCCGCAGGGCAGGGGAAGACTAGTTCTGAGCCCCGCTCAGGGAGTTCGCGGCGGTCCGGTGATTGGCTCAGATTCTAGCAGATTTCAAGGCCTCGGATGTGGTCCCTGCGGGAGAGGCAAGAGAGGTTTCTCAGGGACCCCATCTGGAAAGGCTCTCCCACTCCCCAAGACTTACCCCTCATCTCACCCAGCTTTTGAAGCCCTATCTGGAATGGATCCCTTGGCAGGCTATGCTCTCCTTAAGCCTGAGAGCGGGAAGACGCGCGTCGCGAGATGCGCGAATAGCGAGGGAATCTTACCGGGCCTGGGGGCCTGAGGGCCTGGGAGCTTGAGGACCACCCGCCGCCTCCAACCGTCCCATCCCCGGCCCAGCCACCTCCGGAGTCGGGCTGGGCGAGACAGCCTCAGGCGCCCGAGGACGGCCGAGCCTCCTGGGCTCTTCCCCGGGGGCCGGGGGAGGGGAAGGAGAGCGCGCTGGGCCCAAAGGCGCCCTCCTGGTGCCCGCGCCCCTCGCTCTGCTTCTTTCCGCCGCAGGCCTCGGCGGGCGCCCTTCCAGCCACCAGCTTGCTCGCTCGGCGCCGAGTCACCGGGAAAGGGGAGCTACCTGTGAAGGCTGAAGTCGGCGTCGGAGGGTTAGCTACGTGGCCAAAGCCAGGGTGGGCACACCTGGGGGCAGCCCCTCCCGTGAGCCCGAGTCCCATCCGAGTGTGGCTTTCCCGAGGGAGGGCGTCGGCCGCCGCCGCAGCAAGGTCAGCTCGAGGCCGCCCGGCGATCCGTCAGCTCCTGGCGAGCAGGAGAACGGCCCCGCGCCATCACCGGCCCGGAGCCCCGAGAGGTCCCGGGCGGGAAGCGGCAGCAGCGGTGGGCGGGCTCCCGCACGTGCTGGGCGCGGGCTCGCGGGGTGCGCGGGGCCACGACGCGCTTTCGCCTTCAGCGCCCGAGGCAAGCGGATCTACCGCGATTGGCCTCTCCAGAGAGAGCTAGGTCACTCCCTATGCTCCCGAGTCAAAGGACAGCTTCCAATTCAAGGTGCACTTCTAACGGAGCCCATTGGTGTCCTTGACTAGGAAGACCGGGTTTACGGGAGGTTTCCTCTGCCGAGGCCCAGACCCAGGCGCCTCCCAGGAGGGAGCGCCCTGCGAATGGTGCTTCTCTCGGGCAGCTCCACCTAGGCAGCGTGGGAGTGGCCCAGCCCTCGCGCTGCGCAAGAGCATCCTCAGAAACGACTAGGGCAGAGCCTGCAAACGTATTTTTATTAGGTTTTCACTTTAAAACCAAAAAGCTACTTGCGAACTCTTAACCATTGGGAAAATTCTAAGGAAAATCTTCATTTCCAATGAGCTCCCTTTCCTAAGCGGCAGTGAGCTGGCGGGAGCCGAGCAGGTCAGCTCTCTTGTTGTCTGCCGGGCCTTGGATTGCCTTGGAGTTTCCATTTCTAGCTGCAAAGGTGGTTTCTCTGGGGCTGTGGGATCTGTCCAGAGTTACCGTCTTAAGGTGTGGTCCAACAGCATCAGCAACGTCTGGAACTTGTTAGAAATGCAGATTCTCTGGCCCCACCTACTGAGTCAGACACTCTAGGAGTGGGGCCCGGAGATCTGTTTGAACAAGCCCTCCAGGTGATTCGGAGGCATGCTAAAGTTTGAGAACAACTGACCTAGATCAAATTGACCTTGGGGGGTGGGGGGGGTGGGGATCGTCTGTGTGCGCGATTAGTCTTTCCGGCGCTCTCTTTTCCTTATCCCTTCCCTCCTTTCTTCCTTTTCTCCCTCCTTCCCTTCCTTTCCTTTCTCTCCACAGAATGCCCGCGCAAATGTCTGGCCTAGGGCAGCGAATTCACTCATTAGCTCATCCATTTATTCATCCCCTCACTTATTCATCTGACTTTTTCGGAGGCATCTCCCAAGTCCTTGGAGATGTGCTGAGGATCCCCAGCAGAACTAGGCGCGACCCCTCCCTTCAAGGAGTCGGGTCGGGTTGCATGCAGGAGAGCAAGGGAGAGAAAGCCTTACGGATGCCTTCCCTTTTCGTGGTCAGTTTTTTGTGGTGGTGGTTGTTGTTATTCTTATAATCTAATACTAGATTTGATGTGATTTCAGGAAATATCCCTGTTAGGGACCGAACAGGAGCAACGCACTCCATTTTAAAGTTTCTGACTGCGACTCACTTCTTCACCCAGGTTGACGTTATTCTTTTCCTGTTTTCATCACATCCTAGGGATTCTGTGTCTGCTTCATATACTTCCACACACACCTTGACATACACTGCCCTCACCTTACCTGCCCTCCCCGCAATGGGTCAGAGTGCTTGGCGCCTGGGGTGTGGGAGTGTCACAATCGGTGGGGTGTGGGGGTGGAACGTGTTTGGACTCCGGCCCAAAGCCTTTGAGCCCTTGGATTTCCCTGAGGCTGATCGTCCTGCGGCTGAAACTGACAGGCACATTTACTGACGGACTCTGCAGCGCGCTGGCTCCCATCTTGCATCCAACTGCCCTGAACTGACCAGGTTCTCGAGGTCAGGTGTACCCGGACGTCAACGTTGTGATCCTCAACCTGCGGATTTGTCACTTTAGGATTGGGTCAAATCTCCTTAACTGTCACTTGGTAGTGCAAAATCTGTTGTTCCCCCTCCAGGGTATCTAAAATTCCGAATGAAACTCGTTCTTTCTAGTTTTCTTATACCAAACCAATTTCCCTTAAGCTTTCATTTTGCGCTTCCTCTCTAGAACTTTGACTCGAACTTCTGTCCTCAGCCAGGCAAAGAGCCACTTCCACTGGACCATTTGCTTCCCACCGAGAGTTTCTCATTGTAGGACAGAGAGAACAGTGGAAGGCACTTTGCCTCTTAAGAAGTGGCAAGGTGCTTAAATATCAGAACTAACTGGAAGCCTCTTGCCTATTTTCAGTCAGAAAAAAAGTTTCATTTTAGTGTGCCACTGCAGAAAAGCCCCTGAAGACGCATGCAAACAAAAATGAATTTTCATATTGCCCTAGTTATAAATTGTCTAAAAGTATTCAGCCCCACTTTGACAAAGAGTTGCTATTTTAGTATGACCTTTTCTTATGGGGATTTTCAAAATATAAAATGTATAATGGTCAGGAACATGATAATCTCTTTACAACCTGTGATCATATTTCTTAACAGGATTTTGCTTTCCAGTGCAGATGGTTTGACATAGTAACATTCAAAGCAGCCAGCACTTAAGAAATGCCAAGGCCAGCATTTGAATGCAGATACAAGTTTTAACAAAGGAAAATGTATATCCCTATAGCTGTTTGCCTGTGAATATTTCCCAGAAGATTAACACACTATTCTTGAATCTAAGCCAAGTCATCAAACTCTCTAAAAAGTTTGTGAGGTGCCAACTCATAAGGCACATAGAATTCCTTGTCACCAAATATTTTTGAGTGTCTACTATGTACCAGGTACTAGACAATTGTGTTATTGTTTGAGACCCTGAACTTTCATCCTGACTTGGGGTGGGAGCAAGGGCAAGGAAGGTGGGATTTTAAGGTTGGTTTCCTCTGGTTTTGTTAAATTGTTAAAGTATTTGTACTTAATAGCAATCTTTAAAACATTTACTGAACTTTCTCTTACATTTTTAGGTCATTTTTACAAGTCAAGGAGAGAAAGTCAGTGTTTGAGCCAGCTCATTTATTGGAAAATGAATGCCAGCACAGGCTTAACTTTTGGCTTTCCAACTGGAAGACCTTAATATCATGACAACATTTTACAATAATGTTACTTCCATCATGCCAGTTGATAATTTAGCTGTAGATTCCCTGTGATTGGTGACCATAGCTCACTCAAGCCTGTTTTCACCTCCTGACTCTGTAAGGAGCCACAGAAAGAAAAACACCCTTCTTCCTCTGCCATCCCTGCTGGAGGGAGGAATTAAAGAAGTGGCAGACAGCTAGGTTGGCCCCATCCTCATTGTTCCTTGGGAGAACTTGGAACAGGACCAGCTCTAATCCAGTTCACTTCAGGGAATCCAGGTCTTACAAGAAGTGATGAGCTCTTTTATCTTTGTCTCTAAGCGTAAAACACAGACAACTTCAGTGGATCTGGAGACAAACTG
This sequence comes from Hippopotamus amphibius kiboko, assembly GCF_030028045.1. Taxonomy (NCBI): domain Eukaryota; kingdom Metazoa; phylum Chordata; class Mammalia; order Artiodactyla; family Hippopotamidae; genus Hippopotamus; species Hippopotamus amphibius. The sequence continues at coordinate 136,605,537 of NC_080190.1, read as the reverse complement.
ATATGAGAAACTGAGCGACCCCATGCTACTCTTACCCCATACACTGTGTCACAGTGCGTGGTCACACTGCATGTCTTAGGCACATACTCCATTTTATGGTGCTTAACCCTTCTTCGCATGCTCTCTCCCTCTACACCCTCCCCAGCCCATGCCTGGCAAGTGGGCCTGCCTCCAGGAATCAGACTGGGTGGATGCTATGATGTCAGGACACCAGGCAGTAGCGTTTCTAATATGTTAGACCACGGCTGCCTTTTCCTTTCCCTGGAAAAGTACACAAAGTGCAAGTTGTCTCCTAGGCTGTGAGGCACACATCCAAATGCCCTACGTGGTGGGCCCACCCAGGCCCAGGAGAGTGTGGAGGAGAACAGGAGTGTGTCATATGGGTGTGTTCACCAATCCTGCTCCCTTCTGTCTCATCCTTGACCACATTCTCTTGACAGGCCGTATGGCCTGGGAGTGACCTGGAATATATTAAGAGCATTGGCTTGTAGAACACTTGCAGAGCAAGGGAGGAATGGCAGAGTGGGATTTTAGACTTGTTGATTTTTTTTTTTTAATCTTTATTGGAGTATAATTGCTTTACACTATTGTGTCAGTTTCTGCTGTACAACAAAGTGAAAGAGGCACATGTATACATATATCCCCATATCCCCTCCCTCTTGAGCCTCCCTCCCAATCTCCCTATTCCACCCCTTTAAGTCTTCACAAAGCATCAAGCTGGTCTCCCTGTGCTCTGTATTAGCTTCCCACTAGCCATCTAGTTTACATTTGGTAGTGTGTATATGTTGATGCTACTCTCTCACTACGTCCCAGCTTCCCCTCCACCCAGTGTCCTCATAGACTTATTGATTCTTTTAACATGTATTATTGAGGATGTTTAGTATGGTTGGCCCTATCGTAGGTGCTAGGGATACAACAATGTATAAGGAGCTACAGTCTGGTGGAGAGACAGACAAGTAAATAAGCAATTATGATATAGTATGAATTAGAAAGCCTGGATCCAAGGTACCTAGTTAATAGTTTATTATCTTGGTCAAGTCAGGCCACTGGTTGGAGCCTCCATTTCTGAATCTGCAAATTAAGAATATTCTGAGGGTAAAATGACATGAATGCATATCAATGCAAAGTTACGATTTTTTCTTACCCATTAACATAAACTGACCTCTTCAGCACACGATTATTCTTGTCACCTCTCCAAGGACTTGGAGAGAAAACTGAGGGGAAGAAATTTGACCCAGTGTCTAGTATCTAGTGGTCAAAAGTATAAAAATTAAGTCACTGCAACAAGTATTTCTAGAGAAAAAGTCATCTGCCTTACAGCAAGACATTTATGAAGACATTTTTACTGTTGATACTAAAAAATAGGAATACGGTACAGTGCATTACATTTTTTAGTACTCTGTTGTTTTATTTTATGGCAATTAGAGAATACATGGAGTAGATCTATGATGAACAGATTTTTTTAGGCTTCAAAGCTATTATTCTGGATGTTACACTTTAATGGAACAATGATGCAATTAATTTTGAGATGTCATTGAGTCCCATGAGGTCTTAAGAAGAAGGAGATTGTATCAATTAGAATACAACTGAGCTGTGATTATCCGAAAATTCAAAGTAACATCGGTTTAAACCACAGAGAAGTTATTTTATCTCTCACATAAACATAGGCCAGAATCAATATGGTGTCTAGCTCCTTAATTATCACGTACTTGGTCTCCTTCAACCTTGTTGTTCCACCAACTTCAACTTTATAGTCCAAGATGGCTGCATTCCAGCCAGCAGCATGGGAGGCATGCCCCTCTCTTTAAGGAGACTCCAGAGAACCAGAACCTGGTCACATAGCCATAACCAGCTGCAAGGGACGCTGGGAAATGTAGTCTTTACTCTGGGTGGCTGTATGCCTAGCTAAAGTTCAGGCTTCTGTTGCTAAAGAAGAAGGGGAGAATGGATATTGGGGGATGACCAAGAGTCTCTGCCACAGGATGTCTTGATCTGATGTTTGATCCTTTATCTATATTATCTTACATGTGTTGGCACCATAATCACTCTCATTGGTTCTGGATAGTATTCCCTGCCCCCTTTGCTGCTTTTGTGGTTTTAACACCACGTCAAGTGGCAGGATTTTGGAACCCCTCAGCGTAGTGCCACTGATTACTTACTCTTAGTTGTGGCTGCTGGTATGTGACTTTCTGCTCAAAATGGGGAGGTGTGAACAAAGGCAGGTTAGGTTGGGAGACAAGAGGTGTCAGGAGTCTGCCTGAGGACGATCATGGGGAATACCACTGGTACCACACGGCAGCATTCCCTTTGCGGGATGTGCCCTGGGTGTCAGGCAGGCCACATGAGTGGGCTTTCTGCAGGAGTACTTCATTTTTTCCCCTTGGAACATGGGATGAGAAATGAGACAGAACACACTAGAGGAAAAGTGGAAGCCCTGGATTCTTCCTAGCCCTGTCACCATGTGAAGCAGGCGTGGAGGGCAACTGTAGAAGCCAGGATCTGCCTTTTTACAGCTCTGGCAGCCTGAGGCTACAGCAAAAATGTGCCTGCTCAGGTTGCCCTGAGGGGCAGAATCAAAACTACAAGCAGACCCCCCACACAGCAGAGAAGGCCCTGCTCAGCTAGAGCCCAAGGACAATCCAAAGATAAGTGTGGAGAGACAATTACCATTTAAAGTTGTCCTAGCCTGACCTCTCTGCCCGGTTAACTTTGCTTCTGAGCCTTATCTCCTGTTAATACAGGCTGTATTCTCCCTCCAAGCCTAGGAGGATACTTAGCAACAAACATGACCTTCTAGGTGTAGAGAGGCGGGTGAGAAGGGCCTGTGGATCCCCGGTCTCACCTGGGATCCTCCTTCAGGATGCTGCTTGGCTAGGGGCAAGTCTGAGCGTGGAGGTTACACGCACAGTGTTAATGCCAGTGTGTGGGGAGGAGGATTCTTTCCCTGCAGAAACATCTGGAGTGACACTGAGGACATACTTATACACATTTACACAAGCCTCAGGGGATTCCCATGCCTGAGAGAACTGGCTAGATAGTTCCTATTACACATTTATTTCCTTGAAGGAGGTATTTTATATTCTACCCTGTAATTCAATTCCTTTGGCTCCCCACCCTGCTAAAAAGGAAAAGAACATACAGTCCAAACAATTTTTAAAACCAAGTTTTTTTTTCCTCCAAATAGTAAATGTGCACAATTCGTGCAGCTTTTATACACATCTGTAAGCTATGACTTGTTTATACCAGCCCTTACAATATTTTAAAAATAAAGTATAATGTTTTTCAGTCTGTATACAATAGCTTTTTCTTTTATCAACCCCCCACATACAGATGTATTTCCCGCCTTTAGGGTGTAACTACATGTCTAAATAGTAATGTATACAATTGACATATAGGAAGGACATGCATGTTTTATAGCAAACATACCAAAAGGATGTATGATAGTCATGTTGATTTTTTAAAATACAGTAACTAATAACCTTCAGAGTTAGAAAAGGCCACCTAAGTTGGTCTGACCCTATTCTATGGTCATGGGTTAAAGGATTTAGGATCATGGAATGAGAAAGTGTTCTAGAGATGACATAATTCAGTCCTGTCATTTTACCTGTGTGGTCACAGAGGCTCAGGAGGAAGGTAATTTTCTCAAGCTGCTGACTTTTCCACAGCCCAGAGCTGGGACTCTTGATTTCAGAAGGGGTTCTTTCTGTTATACCTCACAATCTCTAGGCTGAAGCTAGAATTTTCCTCCAGGAAAAGATGTTGATTTGATTCCAGCAGGCTGTTTTCCCATACTCAGCCTGAAAGTACCAGAACTCCAGCCTCAGTCCTCCAGGACTAAGCTTTTCAAAAATGTGGTTGGAGGACCAGCAGCTTTGGCCTGATCTGGGGGCTGGTTAGAAATGTAGCTAGACCTTTTGAATGAGAATCTGCATTTTAACAAGTTCCCCAGGTAATTTGCCTGTGGATTAAATTCAGGAAGAACTGCTCAGGGTCTGTGTCTCTACTGTCACATTGTTTCCTTAAAAACCTATTTAATCATTTTCCTCTAATGCATTAAGAACCCTGGTCGTATGCTAGACTTTCTTTATAGGTGGTTCTAGGAATCAAGAAATTTAAAGCTGTCCCCTTGTGACTAGCCTTCATGGGTCCTTAAATTGGCTGTTTGAGAACATTTGATTTAAAATGTTGTGTTGGAATAATTTAGAATAGGTAAACCTTGGAAACCAGCAAGCATTTCTCCCTGCTATCTTGTTTTTTCTCAGGAAAACACAAAAGCCAAATCACAAAAGCTAATTGTTTTTCTACTAACTATATTTTCTCTCTTATTTCTTTCCCTTTCATTGGCTTCTCACTTGCTCCCAATTTGAGAACATAAACTCTGAGTCTCAAATTTCCTCTTCCACTTCCTCCTGTTAATCAGGAGCTAAGTATCCTGGAGGCTTATTTAGACCATTCGGACATCCAGTCATCAGATTGATCTGGCTGCCTTATCTGATATTCCAATGATCACTAGAACTGATTTGACTAATCTGGTTTGCTAAATGTAACTCATCATTCTTGAAGTTGTGATTTGGTCTGAGGGAACAACATTTCCAGAGCAAGTCAAGGCTAAGTCAGTTAATGGGGTCCATTTTTCAGGGTAAAAGAAAGCATTTAACCACGGTTTCCAGCTCTGAATTTGTGCTAATTCCAGGAGAGGGGATCGATGTGTATACCAGAGTGTAATCTAGTTCAGTGTTATTGTTTTTGTTCTGAAGGGCTCCTCTCTTACGGGGCAATGATTTAGGGTGGGGCTGGTCAACAAAGTTTTTTTATGCTTGTAAAAGGCTGTTTACCCAAACCCACTGCCTCTCCTGACTGTTCTCTGTTACCTCATTACAAGTGATGTTATCTGCTGAGTATCTGGGCTTACCACTGACCATGGCCGAGGCCTGGCATTATTTGCTCAGATGATTTACTCCTCCTCTTCTTTTTTTTTTTTTTAAGTTAAATATGTGCAAGATGGATCAGGCTGGGGCAGGTTGGGGGTGGGGATGATTATTCCACCAAGTACAATGTGTACTTTTTCAGCCTTGTGCTACTTCCATAAAGTAGACTTTATGAGCTGTATGCTTGCATTTTTGTTTTCTGACTTATTGTTCTCTATCCTACAATTGTTCTATTAATTTGATAGTATATGGTTTCAGCCAAACATTTGTTCCAAATTCTGCC